>NC_092869.1:35581297-35641862 GCF_032062135.1 Pyxicephalus adspersus
TGTGACTTTGAATATCCGTGAATCAATCACACAAACATGAAATGACATTCTTTAATGATTAACACATAGAATACTTCCAGGTTACATATTGGAATTTTGACATTTTAAATAATTTTACTGTGACTGCAGATTGAAATAGAAATGTAAATTTTAATAACATTGAATCACAAAACTAGTTTTGACAATTTCATATGCCATAATTGTAAGCAATTATTGACCTGATTGGCGTCATTTTGTTATTAACCGCCGCCATCCTGCTAATATGATAGTTGGAAGCCTCCTTAATAGTTTTTATGCTAATGATTGCAAATTCTTGTATATCTCCCCATATAAATATATATATACACATTGTATATCTTCACACATGGCCTTGAAGTGTTCTAAGTAAGATTTTGTTGCAAGGGAGTAGTTGGGGCAGATACAGGAAGCAGGTTGGAGAGGGTTCACAGATGTTCTGGGATGATGGGCAATTCCTGTGCAATAATGTATATAAACTGTAGTTTTTCAACAATAAAGTTGTAATAGGTAACCATTCATCTACTGTGGAGTGGTTTCTGTTGCCGGGTTAGTGCTAACTCAGATCTCCTCTCTGCAAGATAGAAGTCCTCACAGCACCTAACAATAATAATTTTTTTATATGCATTTTTTTTAATGAGAGTATAGTTATCATTAAAGGCAGGCTCCCTGTGGTTATCCAAAGCCATGAATTAAACATTCTCTACCTTACACAACTTCCTTCCTTAGAGCACCATTACACATTCTAAAGCCATAAAACTCACTCTTTTATAATTATACACACATTTGCAAAAGAGTAATTAGTGGAATGGTAATCATCAGTTTCCTCCTTGACACAAGCTACTACAAAAAAAAAATACAGCTATCCAAAATTTTGAACCTTAAAAAAAAATATATAAAAAAGTGATTGCATATATTCATGGGTAAAATACATCACCACTTTATTGGTCTTCATTTATATGCATTTAGTATAGGTATATGTGTAATGTTTAATGTATAGTCTACACAATGAAAATAATCTGATCAGTTGGTGTTCCTCCATCCTCCAATATTCCTCCATCCATGTAAATGTGCCCTATTTAACTTAAAATCTTCACTACCAAGACAGCATAAGGGTGGTAATAAAGTTTGGAGTGCTCAGACACCCTGACAAATACTTTATAAAGGCTTTATGAGCAAATTTGGAATTAATATTCTTGCTAAAGCTGGAACAATATCAACACTTTCATCTGCACTTTCAAACTAAAAACCTGATCATTATATCTCCCTTCAGCAGTTCCTATGTTTCCCTGGTATGTTCGTCTAAGTGCACTTTTCATAAAAATCATAAAGCATATGGCACCACACATTAAGAAGAACCTACAAAAGAAACTTTCACATTTTTTACCATTTTTTTTTTACTTTTTTTACCTACTGCATTTTCCTTGTAACTACTAGATTTTTGTGGCTCCCTATTGGTGTGTGTAGAAACTATTTTATAAGTAAAGTAGGCAACAAACTTTCACATTCGGCAGCTTCAATTTCTCCTGTGCCTTTTTATTCTAGAAAGTCACATTTCATTCAGGTGCTTCTAGAAAACAAGATTCCTAAATCTCTATAAAGCAGTTCTCTAGCTATCCTACCTAACAATAAACCACTCATAGGAGCTGCCTCAAAGTGTTTTTTTCATGTTCTGCTCAAACAGGGACAACAGCCGTCAACAGATAAGGAAGTTAGGGACAGTGTTGGAGCATTGAGAGGATATGTAAAGCTTCTTAATAATTTTTTTTTTAAAGGGATGGGGGAGCATAAACTAAAAAAGAAAATAGAAAATTGATTTGATGTTGTAGCTGATTTAAAGTAAATAAAAGAAAATAAAAAAATAACCTACCCCTCTTTAGCAATCCTGTCCAAACTTCCCCTTTGCATGGCTGCTAGTTGACGAAGGCTACGTACACACTTGCAATGCTTCTCGTCCGATAATCGGCTTAGGGCCAATATCGGATGAGAGTCTGGCATGTGTACAGTGCCCGTTGTCCATCATCCGAACGACTGTCCTTGCGGAACCACGGGCAATGGACGATGAACAATCGTAGATGAAGCGAAGGAGGATAGCGCACAGCAGGGTGCCGCTCCATCGTTCTCCACTTCCCCTCTCCGTAGAGCAGAACGGTGCTGTATGTACAGTAGGGATAAGCCAGAATGCCTCTGGCATTCTCGCAAAAGCCCCCATTCTGACCTGTAGATCTCTCACTGAGAGGAGGATTCTCACGGCTCCATGCATGCGGGTTGCATTTATGTCAGCAGAGCTGACAGCTCCACTCCCCGGATTGCTGTTGTCACCCTGTAGTATGTGTTCCTGGATAGAGTTTCTCTATCCAGAAACACAGGACTCCTGTTAAAAAAAATTATAAGCAAGAACCTCATTAGCTAGTTTTCCCACTGCATAAACCTAATTATGAAAAAACAACTGATAGTGTGAATGAAATGCTTGCTGTTAAACATGTGGTTATACATTATACATGAAATGTGTTGAATTGTATAAAGAAATTGATAGCAAGAGTTACACATAATTAAAGAATGTGAAATGACTTCACACAGCGTATCAGTAAATTAAAGCATGTTTCATGGCATGATAAAGGACATAGGCTTTATCTATGAGTACACAAGGAAGTGTCATGATAAGGAAGAAAAAAGATGTTGTGTTTAATGGATCTCCTAAAGGAAAAAGAAATTAATGTTGTGTCAGTTTAATGTATATACGAAGATTATCTGTACCGTTGTAGACACTTATCACAGGAAGGGATAATCCATTTAAATGAGTTATCAACTTTCTCATATACTTCTGATGGTAAATCTGGCTATAGACGAGTGCAGTGGGCTTGAAGGTATGATCTGACTAAAAAAAGGTTTTGTCTTTAATATATATAAATGTAAGTATAAACCACACAAAGAGGGAACACTAGATATATAGATACAGCTAGAGGCACCAACACAGCCAATTGCTTTTTCACTGGCTTCCATGTATAAGCATTAAATCTTTCCCTGTTCTTGCCAAATCTGCCACACTAATGTCTACAAACTGTGTTTTTATATTCACTTTTGTTTGTTTTTAAAGATTCTTGGACCTTAAATCCAAGCTTTGCAGAGAGTCTTGACTTTTCTCCAAGTCAGAATAAACCCAGGCCTTCCCAGCACTTTGTTGCTCCCCATATAATTTAACTATCACACACCAAACCCTGGTTATCATTAGGGGTTCTGACATTTAACAATGAAATGATAGATCCATGCTTGGAGTGAAGAGAGTGTGAGGCTTAATCCTTACTTGGAGAGACACCAAGGATTTGTGTAGACGTAGGAGTCAAGATCAAGTACTGTAAGTAGTATATAGGAAACTATAATACAAATGATAATATAAATAATATTTATAAGTATATATACACACACATATATATATATCCTACCAACTTTTTAATGTCATCAAAAAAAATTTTTTTTAGTTGAGAGCAAAGCCACTGATGCACGTGTGCTTTCACATTGTTATCACATTAAAGCTTGTAGTCGTGGCTGTAGCTGAACATCCGGTGCACTCTGCATCTATTACACTAGTACGGCCATACTTTCAATGCATTCATAGATTTTTCTATGAGAGAGAACTTTATTCCCATACTGAGCACACATGCAGATTAATTTGTGCTCCCAGCACACCTTTTGCCCACAAAAAAAAAAAAAAACCTTTGATAAAGCATGTTCCTCTTTGGTGCAATTTAAGTTTCACAGGACACCGAAGTGTGACAAACTCCTATACTAAATTGCCAAGTCAGCCGGCTTGCCAGACAGATTAGGCCAGTGGTAGCCAACCTTTTCGGGCCGATGGACCCCTAAATTTTCCGTCTCCGGACTGCACATGTGGGGGGAGCTGGGTGTCACTCTAAGCGGAGAAATCTTCCTCTTTAGTGATGCCAGAACCCGCCCACTCTGCCATCGAAGGTCTGAGCTTGCGATGGGAGAGTGGGTGGGTTGTGTCGAGGGACACAACCCGCCCACTTCCCTGAGCCTACAATCCGCATGGAGGACATGGTCTGCGGCTCTGGATGGTGTGTTCCCCCCTGGGCGGGGTCCTTCTCCTGTCCCCACTCAGGGGCGCAAAGGCCAGAGCCGCAGATCACCAAAATTTTTTAGCCAGTTGGCGACCACCGGATTAGGCACATGACACTTGCAGACATGACCAATTACTACTCCTGGCATCACCATTTCCAATGCAAATATAAAAATGCAGAACATTTTTGAAGACCCCCTGTATATAAAACTTTATGTCTCATATCTATATATTGGATCTGTTGGACATGATGGTGTCAGCGTTGTTTGGTGACTTTTTGTATGTAGGTCACGACACGGTGTGATGCCCCCCTGGAGAGGTCCACTTCCTAGGTGAAAGAGGGTTCTTAGTTGATTGCGGTGAGTATTTAAACCAGAAAATGGAGACATCTAATAGCTGAAAAAATTACTAGTGCTGAAAATGTGTGACTATTGTTGTGAAAGCTCCTTTTTTACATCTGTTGAAAGGCTATTAACAAAAAAAATAAAAATAAAAGAATACCATTTTTACGGACTGGCATACAGAAGGTTGACAATAAAAATATGGCCAAATAAATGATGTTTGCCACATCTAGAAATATTGTGGATGGCAAGTGAAGGTGGCCTCCTCCTCCCCCCCCCCAATTTGACAGTTTAATATAGTTTCGGGTTACTCTAGGGGTCAACTGGAAGATCTCTATTCCAAGCATCAAACCTTTCCTTTTCTTACAAAGATGATAAACTAAAGCAATTAGCCATATGCAGCTTCTCATTGTCAGCAGAGACACAAAAAAGTAGCATTTGTATTTCTATATTTCAATATTTTATTATGGGCAGATTTCTCACCTTCTATAATTCTCAGGGAGGCCGCTGTCTGTTAGAGGTCAGCAAAGCACTGCAAATGTTTGTTTTCACAAAAAAAGGTTGTGTAATGTTTTTAAGATGATAATGGGCCCATTTCTTATATAATTAGTACTTACAGGATTTCATATGAAGCTAGAGCCACAAAGCTATCATGAACCTGCCCCATTAGTATATCTCTAAGAATACTCACAAAATGTTGTCGTTATTCAACATAGGAAGTTCATTCTGTATCCACATCATTTTACATATTTATTCACAATCCTTAAAACTTAAGTTAGCATTTTCCATCATCTGTCTAGTGCAAACCTACTTGACATTTCATTATTTGTTGTTAATACATGTAGCAGACTTTAATGTATGTATGGTATTGTACTTTTATGTATGGTTTTGTACCTTTGTGCATTACAGAAAGGAATGCAATCCTAATGTATGACAAAGCTCAAAAACAACATTTCTTCAAATGATAAATTAACAGGAAAAATGTTGCAATCATACAAGAATACACTTGTTCATATTTATAAATAAGTACTATTACATGGCAGTTTCCTTAAAAAAAACATACTAAATCCTGAATGACAAACTCAAATGGCAAAAATGTTGCAATCATACAAGCATTCGCTTGAACAGAACCTGTCAAAGTTACTTTCTAGGATGTCGCCCTCTTCGCCACTCTAACCTAGCTCCATGGTCTTCCATCCATTGGCCGAGCTGTAAGCTTCACCACTTATGAACTGTGTAGTTTAGAGCTGAAACAAAAAAACACCAGGAGCCAGGGTGCTAGTTATTTGACCAAAAATGAATTGCATGTTTATTTTGTCAAATAATTCTACCTCCTGGTGGTTTTATGTTTTTTTAACTTTAGGTCCGCATTAAGGTAATATTAATTTATTCGTAATATCAATTTTTGCACGTTGTGCCATATTTTCATTTTGCAACACATATACAGATTTGTATCTGTTAAAATCAATATATAAAAGAAAGCACTACTTTTAGCTGTTACACATACACATAACATACAGTTCAGACCATGACACTGTCCTAGTACAGCCAGCAACCTCTTGCCATGCCTATCTTTTCCAACCTTCCCCCTGTTCTTGTATTCATGTAAGCACCAATATTTAGGTTAAATTTAGGTTCATGTACATGTTGGGAGATACTTGTGTTTGAGGGCTGATAGATAAATGCATGCACGGCTAACCTTTAAAATTGCCTTCTATAAAATCGAGTTATTTCTGGTTGATATAAAACAAAATTGTATGTAGTTGTTATTTGCAAATGAATTCCTAGCCCATACTTTTAAAAGTTTTAAATAAAGTAGGTAACCCCTTTAGGTTTATTTTTTTCTGTCTTTTCCTTGTAGACACAACAGGAATTACAAATCTCGGTGAAGTGAGGATTTTTTTCTCTTGTCACAAAAACATATTGGATGATTTTGCCTTATCTTCCGTTCTGGTGGAAACTGTAAAATTTTGTAATTCCTATCACTTTCAGTCTCTGTGACAAACAGAGCAGGTGAACCCCCCAACAAGAGCACAACAGGAATTAAAATGTAACCAGGATTCTAATCTTTTCTTTCAAAACAGAAGAAAAGTTTACATTGCACTATTATATTAACACACAATTTTAGCTTATTGATTTGCATTGTAAATATAACTGACTGTTCATTCTATCAGCATGTTACTTAACTTGTACTAAAATACATTTCAAGCATCAAAACAAACTGAACAAGTCCTAATGCAATGAGCTTTTTGAAACTGTGTTTACGCTATAAAATCTAGATTGAGTACTGTGACTTGAGACTTGTTCGTATTATTATACAAGTTCATATCAGAAAGAAACCAATTATGGAATCATATTACTTTGAGTATTACATTCCAGTAGGAGGAGAAAACATTCGGGTTGTGATGAATTATTTATTTTAGGGCTAGAAAGCAAGACTGAATTGAAAAGAAAATGTAAAGAAAAAAAACAACAAACAAAATAAGATATCAAAGTCCTGCATAGTTACTTGTCAAACACTGAAAAGCGGAACAACAAGTAATGGTGCAAAATGACAAGAATAAATGTGTATATTTTAGAATACAACTTTTATGCTGTCTTTTCTGCTGCTGAAATGGTAATTAGGCTGAATGTCTCAATCAAAACCGTAAATCCAGAGATCAAAGTATGCATATTATCTTGGACGTTAAGAAGTTGGTTGTAAATTTGTGACTAGTTTTTCATTTCAGCAGTGTACAGAATGAACAAATTGTGATCAGTGGCATTCTCCTGATGTTGAACAAGCCTAAAGAGGCCGTGAAATGCAACAGGCTGTCACTTTGAATGAAAGCTGACTAATTTACCTGACTTTTATTCATTTTAGGGAAACTGCTTAAGAGCAATAGACAGGAAAGCTGTCAGAAAGGCTTCCTCATAGAGAAAGCTGCAGCTGCCATGATTCATTTTTTTTTTATGTATGGAAGGCTTAATTATGTAATGATCAAAAACCTTGTTCTCAGGGATATTTTCTAAGAGCAACAAAAAGCCAAGAAAATTATTATTTCTAAAGAGAGTATTATTGGTGAACATGGAACAGTTGAGAAAAGTTTTTGTTTTATCTATACAATATCTCCCTAAACAATGAATACTTCACTCACAGTGCGAAACAACAGGGTTGGTAGTTCCCTGTCACACTGCAAACTGCCTTTGTGTGCCAAGAGCAGCAAACCACACTACAGGTAACAGATTTGCATGTGGCTGTGGCGCAAATCTTTAAACAACAGCCCCGTGGCCAAAAACAATTTGTTGCTTTTGGAAATTGCACCACAATCTGTTGCAGCTGCATGCAAAAACTGATTACTAACCTTTCATATTTACTTGAAAAGTAGAGGTTGGGACCACAGTTTAGCCCATGGCAGAACACTGCAGCTCACCACAGGTCAGAAAAGTCTTTCAAGTATGTAGTGTATTGTCTAGTAACAGTCTCAAGTGTAGTGGCATAATCTGAATTTGTGCATTCTATCGTTCGGGCAATACTCCCTTTTCCTAAAATTATGTTTTCGTTTACACAAGCAACAGGATATATAATTAAATTGCACTAAAATAAGTATAGTGTAGCCAAATGTTAACTACTATATTCTTTGACATGCAACTTCTTTATGTGTATTGGGCGTCGATTGTAATATGGAAAAAGACGTGGGCTCATTTTAAGCTCACCTTAATGAAATGTAATTCTATTAATATGATCTTTAGGTAATAAAGCCTTACCCCCAGGAAGTGTAAAGGGCAGCTTATCGTACTTACCTATCATTAGTTAGATATAGCAGAGATAAGGGCCAAAAGCCATTTTTTTTTTTTTTTTTACATAAAAGTAGTATTGCATATTCTAATGCTCATTTTGGAGTTCCTGGGCACCAAAAAATATAGTCCACCAGTCTAAATGTTAAAGAACAGACTTATGCAATATAATCTGCATATATGTTGTAAAAGGATACTGGCTTCATTGCTTTTGTTGTTGTTCTCCAGGCACTCCCTTGTTATATATATATATATATATATATATATATATAATGAAAATTAAAAATGATTTTAAGTGACAAAAAATTATACCTTCATCAACTCAGTATTTGGTGTTGGTTCTTGTCTTTGTTTAATATAAGTTGTGTTGAGCTAACTCTTTATTAATTATTTAGAGCTCATTGTGTAGGTATAAGGGAAAGAAAGAGGTTTCAGGCTCAGGAGGTTTTTGTGCAAAAAAATATAAAGTGTGTATTTTTCAATTTGCAATTAGTACCATATATCCAAATGCCTGTTGATGTCACAGGGTTTGGATATTTTATCTAGACATAAAATTCCTTCTAACATCATACAAAGTACATATAACGGTTGAAAACAAGATAAAAAAGTGGGACCTGTTATGGTCATGTAATTCCCAACACGTTTCACCTATCATAGGCTTCCTCAGGGGTATATAGTTGCAGAGGTTGTATGATTTCTATATTGTACAGATACAAGATATAAACATATAGCATATATAATGTCAAAGATTGTTACATAGTATAGTTGTGTTTAAAATATAGTACAGTAGTTTTATAATGATTGACTACCAATAATCCTTCTTTTAGGTGGATGTCCAAGACTTAATAGTTCCACAATCGGTTACGGTGAACCTTCAATTAGACAATCAACTTCTAATTTTAAACTTTCATATCTGATATTTAGATGACATGATATTGATGTGATTTTGATTATATTAGTAAATTTAAAGAAAAAAGGCAGTAGTTTACTTATGTTTAGTTGGAGTGCAATCTAGGTAAGTAAGTAAAAGGGAGTAAAGGAAGCAGTAGTATATAGTATAGAGTCAGTAATGAAATGTATCTATATAAAGAAAATGAAACTAAAAAATAAGGATATGGATGTTACAATACTACTTAGGGTACCTACCGGTTTGATATGTTCAAGCCCAAGGAAAAAGGATTGTTTTATATTTTCTTAGTAGATTAGATCCACTTATGATGGTAATATATATGGTCTTTATATACCCTAGGTAAGGGTTTAGTGAAGACCCAGTCTGAATATGAGTGAAAAATAGTCAAGAATTTTAAAATATTGAATGGAGTTAGAAAAAGAGATTTTAAATTAGAATCAAAGTAATTAACTGCTTGCTTACCAGGTAGGTATAGATCTACTTATCCTAAAGAAAAAGGGGAAGGAGAGAAGGAATCAAGATATCTTATCTATACAGCCAAGAAGGCTGCTGGTGTATTAGAGCTTGAAGTTAATCCATACGGCCAGGAGAGCTGTTAATATGCAGGGTTTGTAGTAAATCCATGCAGCCAGAGGGCTGTTTGTGTTTAGGACCTGTTTTTTATAGTTATGAGTTTCCGAGTAGGGCTGCAGCTGGGACGGCGTACACGCATCTTGCAATAGGGGGCGTGCATCCCGCCCAGCCAATCAGGATTAAGAGTTCCTTGTGACGTTTACAGGGACTCCATCTCCGCCTGACGAGAGACATTCGTCTCTCACTGACAGAGAGGCGTCCCGCCCAGACGTGGTGGGACGCACAGAGGAGAAAAGCCGGCCGAGCAAGGAGAGCCTGGGAGAAACCAAACACTCCCTGCATTGGCCATGGCGCCTGAGGCGCCGGGTCTCCCGTAAGCCCCTGCAAAGGCAGAGGGGACTCAGAAAAGAAATTTGATCAGATATGAGAATGTAATGAACTGATGATTTTACATTTGAGTGCACTAGAGTTACAAACACTGAACTCAATATATTATTCATCATACATGCTGCATGTTACTTGAATAGTTTAAGACAAAGTATTTTTCATAATTACATGACATCATTCATCATTGGTACATCATGTTATACAATTTGTGCAAGGTAATAATCAATGATAAATAAAACTGCATTAAAGATTTGTTATATATAATTGATATAATTGACGCGCACGTAATAGATATACTTTTTCAGTGATGTAAGTATACAGCTTTTAATAATGTATCTGTAATATGAATACAATATATAAAGTACGGTATAAACAAATGCCGTATAAAGTGTGTGAGTATACATCTTTTAAGATATGTATATGGTCTGAATACAGTATAAACACAAATTGTGTGCTATAAATACATATAGGAAAGAGGTATGAATGGTCAAAGGGAAAAAAGGGGGGTTATGTAGTACTTTGAACTAATTGTTCAAGTTGTCAATTAAATAAAGAAAAGATTTTTAACTAACAAAATCATTAAGGTCTGGTTTAGTAGTAGCTTGGAGGTTGATTATCCATCTAGTTTCTCTTTGGAGGAATATTTTATCAAGATCACCTCCTCTTTCGTTTCCAGAAATATGTTCCAGACTGAAGGATAAAACTTTACAGTCATACTGGTGTTGGGTACCCACATGGTGGCATACTGGGGTGGTCATTTTTCCAACCGAGATCGAGTGGATGTGCTCATATATACGTTTTCTAAAGGTGCGTTTAGTTTTGCCAACATAAAATGCCCCACATTTACATATAATCATGTATGTAACTCCCAATGTGTTACAGTTGATGTGTTGGTATGGTCCATGAATGGTACCATTTGGTAGTGGTATTGTTGGACCTTCTTTGATCCATTGGCATTGTGTACACTGTCGACATTTAAATGTGCCCGATGTTTGTTTTACAGTGGAGCCTTTTAAATGTGCTTTCAGATTTAAAAGGGCTCGATACTAAGTGTTTCTTTAAGGATCAGGGTTTTCTGTAAGTTACTTGGGGTTTTTCTCCTACGTATTTTTTAAATTGAGGATCTTATGCTAGTATATGCCAGTTCTTTGTTAGAATTTTATACATGTAGTTATGGTTTTCATTATATGTTGGTATTAATCGAGTTGTAGATGCGGTTGCTGTTGGATGCTTTGGTTTGTTACTTGGTAAATCCTTCCGTTGTAATTTTAGGGCTGTTTGGTAGGATTTCTTTAGGAGAGTTTTAGAGTAACCTCTTAAGATCAATCTATCTTGGAGGAGTTTGGATTCCTTTTTTAAATCCATATCTGTTGTGCAGTTTCTTCTAAGCCTCATGTATTGGCCTAGGGGTATGCCTTTATTCAGGGCCTTAGGATGGGCGCTGCTGGCTTTCAAAATGGTGTTCCCTGCTGTTTTTTTGCGAAAAAGGGATGTAGTTATTTTTGAGTCTGCGTCAATTCTGATAAACAGATCAAGGAATGCAATTTGTGTTTTGTTTGATTCCATAGTAAATTTAAATTAAATTGATTTGTTTGTATGTGATTGAAGAATTCTAGAAGTAGGGATGATGGCCCTGACCACAATATCAGGACATCATCAATGTACCTTTTCCATGTAAGGATGTGATTGAGGTATTGTTTTAATAACTGGGTCCAAAAACAGTGTTTTTTCCCATTGTCCTAAAAATACATTTGCATACGAAGGCGCACATTTTGACCCCATCGCAACTCCTTGCGACCTGGAGATATATTTTGTCGTCAAAGGTAAAGGTATTTCTATTGAGAATGAAAGTCAGTAATTTAATCATTAAAAAAGATTCTGTTTGTGTGCTTCCGGGTAGGGTTCTTCCAGGCAATTCAGTATGGTATCTATACCTAGGGTGTGTGGAATACAGTTATACAGAGATTCCACATCAATTGTGACCAATGTAGTATCTGGGGGGACCCTCATATTTTGGGTTAGTTTAAAGACATCTATTGTGTCTTGTAAGTAACATGATAATCTCATAACTAGTGGCCTTAAGTACGTGTCCACTATTTCACTGGCATTGGCTGCCAATGAGCCATTGCCAGAGACAATGGGTCTCCCTGTTGGGCGTAGAAGATTTTTTATGAATCTTTGGTAGGATGTAGAAGGTAGGGGTGATGGGGTGTTTATTGGTAAGAAAGTCCTTAGTCTTATCGTTGATAATAATATTCGTGTATGCTTGCCAAATCATTTAGTTGTATTCAACATTGTGTTCTAATAATTTAGTTTTTGTAATGATGCAATACCATTCTTTATTATTTAGGAGGTTGTAGCATATTTGTCTGTAGTGTTCTCTATTCATTATCACTATATTTCCTCCTTTATCAGAAGGTTTGATTATTATATTGTTTTGTTTTTTAGGTTGGAGAGTGCATGTTGATGTTCTTTGGTAAAATTCATATTGCAGGATTCAAGGCCTAGATTGGTTTTTATAATTTGTTCAGTAATAACATCAATGAAAGTTTGAATATGTGGGTTCAGAGATATTGAGGGGAAATAAGTTGATTTGTTTTTTTTTTTTTATAAAAGTTCTAAAAGGTCAGATTCCAAAGAAGGTGCTCTGGGTTCTGAGGTTGTATTAGGTGTAGGGTCATTCTCCATTAATAGTTGGTGAAGGTCTTTGAGGACTCTAAAGTCTTGTCTGTTGCAATCCTTATATAGTTCCAGTTTATATCTTGTATCTGTACAATACAAAAATCATACAACCTCTGCAACTATATACCCCTGAGGAAGCCTATGATAGGTGAAACACATTGGGAATTACGTGACCATAACAGGTCCCCCTTTTTTATCTTGATTTCAAACTTTATATGTACTTTGTATGATGTTAAAAGGAATTTACATCAACAGGCATTTAGATATATAGTCCAAAAAGTAATATGTACTTTTGATGTATGTACTAATTGCAAATTGAAAAATACACACTTTATATATTTTTGCACAAAAACCTCCTGAGCCTGAAACCTCTTTCTTTCCTTTATACCTACACAATGAGCTCTATGCTTTCATCAACACAAAACAATATGATAACTCCACATAGCAGTTGCCAAATTGTGACTAAAAATAAAAAGATCTGTGACAACCTAATAATACAACTGGTCATGAAACATTTGCTTGCCAAACACATTAAAGTCATTTAGGTTATGTTTGATGTACAGATTCCAAATATGGTATTGGCTTTGCTAAATTGGCTCTAGAAATAATTACCTCAATAATAATCTCATAGAAAACTAATGAAACATGAAAATTAAGCAACATTAAACTATGCCTTAAAATTAAATTTTTAAAATACTTAATGTCAATATATTCCATATACAGGATAGTTACAGAACTAATCACAAAGAAGTCATTGAAAAACTCTGTACAATTTCCTTTTATGCTGATGATCAGGACAATCACATTGAAGGCTCCAGCAGTAGTCTGCCATCATGTGTCTATCCCATCTGCCCTGATACCTTTCTTCCATCACCTTTATATTTTGATGGAACCTCTCCCCTTGTTCCTCACTGACATCGCCAAGGTTTTCTGGAAATGGCTATGGAGATAGTGTACCTTTATGTTCATAGTACCACCCAAATTTTTCAAGTTTAAAAGCTAGTTTTGTACCTGTTCCTCATAATTTTGTTCTTTATAGTTACCCAAGAAGTTCATGACAACCATGAGATAGCTGTGCCAGGCAGAAGATTCAGTATCAGACATGTAACTTGTGAAATTTGAATCACATATCGGTTTCCGAATCTGGGGTCCCATCAAAGATTCCTGTCTTTAATTTTTCAGTACTCAATCCAGGGAAGAATCTACAAATGTATTTGAAGCAATCACTGTGCTTGTTCTGAGCTCTAACAAATTGCTTCATTGATCCCAACTTTATGTGTAGTGGAGGGAGAATGATTTTTTCTTTGTCAACCATTGGCTTGGTAATGATGTTCGCTGCACCTTTTTTCATGTTTTCCCCTGGAGGCATGTCACTTTTTTCCAGTAATCCTGCTTTGCTCTACTATCCCACGAGCAGATGAAACATGGGTACTTTGTGAATCCACTTTGCTGTCCAAGTAGGAGGTTTACCATTTTTAAATAAACACATATGGACCACTGGTGTTCATGATAGCAAAGTTTATGTAAAACCATTTTGCTATTTTCATGTTCTTCTTTAAGTTTTGTTGAGTGACCAATTGGAATTGATGAATACCAGTTGCCATTATGCAGTAAAACAGATTTCAAACTTCGAGTGGAACTGTCGAAAAGCCGCCAATCTTCTGCTTGGTATTCTGGTACTCCTATATGGGCTGGGCTAGTAGTCCAGAGATGTTACAACAGTACACAAAGTCTCCATCTTCACTGAAATATGGTAGAGTGTCACCTCTCTTGTCCTATAAACCATTATTTTAACTACCGGTATCAGACAATTCTTTTCTTTTAGCCTTGATGCTAAAAGTTCAGATGCTGGTTTTCACAGACTTAGGTCACGTATAAAATCATTGAGCTCTTCCTGGGAGAACTGCTGGTTTGATGAAACACTTCTTCATATTCACTTCCACTGCTAACTCCTGGATTACACTCCAAACCCTGTATATCCTCCATGTCGGTGACAGGAATATCAGGGAGTGTACTGAACACTGGTATGGGAACATCAGCACTATGCGGCACAGGTCGTCTTGCTTATTCCAAATCCGGGTACTCACACTTGTTTTTCTTGTAACGATTGAATCCTTTTACATTCACAGCACAAAAATAACAATCATTATGATGATTTTTGGGTTTTTGCCATACCATAGATACACCAAATTTCACGTCTATGGTTTTGCATACCATATGGGGAGCCCAATACTTATCTTGGTCCACAAGTTTAATACCAAAATATGCAAGATATGCTTGTTTCACAAATTCTGTAATGTTTATTCCATTTTTGCTCAAAATATTCACCACAAATGTAGCAAAATACATTAGGGTCATTTAAACAACTTCTTCTTGAAGAACTTATATTTCTATAAAAAAGAAAATGTATGAATAAAAAGTAGGCAAATGAAAGTTTCATAAAAATGATGCTGCATTTAATATATAAAATGCAAAACATTGATGTAAATAAAGATTGATAATATTATGCTATGTTAACATTTGTTGTTAGTAAAATTGTCTAATCGGGTTCCTGTATAACAAGAACTAGAGCCAATTCTTTGAAACTGATGTCATTTCTGGATTCAGCATACCTGAAATACACTAAATATATTGAAAAACGTTTTTTGTTGAGCTGTGTAATAATCATACCATGAAAATAAACATAATAACTTTTCCAACATCATAACTTGTCAGCTTGAATTCAATTAATTCATTTTCTTGTATTTACTTTTCCAAAGTAATTATGAATATCACTCCAAAGGTTTCCCAGAATTCATTGCTGCCTGTCACGGCTTCACGAGGCAAAGTGGTGGACCCACTGTGTCACCCACCCTGTGGGTGGGTCTAAGCAGTAGTTTGGTCTTCTCCAGAGCCTTTAAAGGTGAGGATGTTGTGCGGCAAGCTACTGCCAGGCTACGGCCCCCATGCCTGCCAAGGCAGGTGACTGCCAACAAGCAGGGACTGAAGCGTAGTACAAAAGGAAAATCCAGGAGGGTAGTCAGACAAGCCAAAATGTCAGGACCGGCAGCGAACAAGGATGGTCAGGAAACAGGCAAGAGGTCAGGATGGGCAGCAAGCAGGAGTAGTCAGGGTCCGTATCCAGGGTCGGTACATGGAGAATCAGGAACAATAGAGATAAACAACAGAAACCTGGAAGCAGAGCCAAAGGAACAAGTTGTTCAGGCAACTTTCTGTTGCCAGGTCACTTCCTTAAGAAGGAAGTTGGGCGTGGATCAAGTTGGCTGCAGACATCAATCCTACCAGCAGAGGGGTTGCTGTTGCTGGGATGGTCTCAGGTGTTATTTAGATTTTGGCCAGCAGAGGGAGCGCGTCTGCGGAATACTCTGATTCTCTGAGGCAAGGGAGCAGCTGACAGAGAATGACCTGGCTTGAAGCAGGAAGTAAACGGAGTGTTGGATCCAGAGGCAGAGATGGTGCTGGCAGCAGGGGGCTGCAAGAAAGGTGAGCAAGAAGGAGGCACAGGTGACCTGGACTTCTGTGACACTGCTTCTCTCTTTGCTCCCAGACAGCTTCATTTTACATGCCTACTCCAAGTCTCCTCAGCTCCACATACAGACTGAAAGCCTGACGTGTTCAAACTGCAGAGAGGACAAGCTGCAGATCAGAAGACATTCTAACTTCAAAGCTGCACAGTTTTTAGAAAAGTTTTAGCAATACCGTGTTTTTACTGTCTGTCTGGAGTTGCTCTTTAGGTAGGATGATTGCATTGGATTAAAAGCCATCATTACCTGTCTGGAAAGTAGTAATTGTTGAAGCAGTAATTTAACGTTACAGTTTCAGCTATTAAATAGTAATTTTTATAAACATTATACACAGCAAATGATAGATGAAACATAATAAACAATCATTCTAAAACTTTTTGTAAATCACTCAAGTTAACTAAAAGTAACTTTAGGTCTTTTGCTTTGTTTTAGTCTGTTTTATTTTCCTTAAAGTGTTTGCATATTAACAATTATAACAATGTAAACTTTACTTTCAGAGGAGAGAATGCTTCATAAACTGCAAATGAATATAACTGACCACCTCAAATTTCCTGAATTCCACTCAAAATATTATTTACGTCAGGAGTATGGATACAACCCACTCTCCCCAAGCACAACAATACAATACTAAGCGTGGCAGGCTGAATAAGCACAACACACTGAATTTTAGTGTAGTACAACTATGCTTAAACTTCCAAGATTTTGTTATCTGGGCTGGGGCGATAAAACTTTCCCACATGTGCATAGAACTTAATTCATTCAGCATTCAGAGAGGAAACTGGGAATACTGCATATCCTGGCAACCAAAGTTGACGCTACACATAAGCAACTCATGAGTAAAGCTTTTTTGCCATAAACCTGGAGCTATGAGGCAGGTAGGAGAAATTTTGCAGAAAGGACCTGTCCCTTTCTGCAAAAATGCCTACCTGCCTGATCATGTAATCTTGAATCTGTATCACTAGTTCTGCTTGAATTTTCTGCTGCTAACAAGAGTTAAGCGTGCATTCATTCATATTTTACATGCTGGGAAAATAAAACAATCTGGTCAGTTACCATAAGAGATGACTTTATTTTCATGCAATTTTATTTTCTTTATTTATGCATAGCCCCAAAAAGAATGTTTTTTTTTTCTATAAAAGCTAGACCAATCCTTATCCCACCCAATAAAAAATAGCTATTTTCCCTATGTATATCTAAATTTGTGGAATTAGGTACTGCAGAGCCAAACAATACTAAAAACACATTTTTCGTTTCATTGTCATTATTCTTCTGAAGCTTTTACTGCAAAAGTTCAATGGAAAATGAGCCAATCTACCAGGTGACAGCACACACAATACAATAGGTCAGTAGCAGCTGTTGTGGGCTTTGTCTTTCTTGCCTTCTCACTGCTTTTACTAATGAGTTACAGACAGAGAGGCACCGGATTCTCATACAATACACAGCAAATTATCCCACAGTACTTTGTTGAAAAGAAGCCCATTAATGTTTAGAGTGGAAAGGAAAAGAAATTCTGTATTCATTTTCCATCAGCGCTGTTGCTGACCTCATAAAGTGCTTGACTAGTTGTACGCGCAATTAGCAGGTGAAAGATCGAGTTAGAAAAGCATTTCAATGAAAGAAACGTGGTTTGATGTGGATAGGGAAAATTGCCTTTCCTACATGTCCTGATTGTTTCCTTTTGTGTTACATCTTATTTAGTAAGCTTGGATCATTTTTGAAGGTCCGGCCTTTGCTTTGATTGACTCAAGCTATATCCATTACTGACTTCTCTCAACTTAGTTTGGAGGAAAAAATGACTTTAATGGAAAGCAATCCCACACTAAAAGCAGTCCAAGACAAGTCATAAATTAAATAAACAATTCTTCAAGTTATAGAATAGATACACTACTATCAATATAAATATTGCTATTGCCAGTTTCTATTGACCAGTAACTGCTATAAAAAATATTCTGATTAATGCAAGCATTAAAGGCATACCAGTCTTTCAGACTGCAAACTCTTTTGGGCAGGTCTCTGTGCTCCTCCTGTGTCATTGTTTGTATTTGTCTATCATTTGAAACCCCTATATATTATACCGTGCTGTGTAATACATTGGGGCTTTAAAAATACAGTTTATTACCAATAATAATCCATTTTTATGTATTGAAGCAGTTCTGAGATCATTCTGTGATCTTCACGTGTGGCCCTGTGATACTAAGACCTACAATTATCCCTTGTGCTCCAGAGGTCTTACACTAGATTCTGTAACCCGATCTTAGAAGAAAATTTTACTCTACTGTAATTTTGTGCACCTACATTCAGCCTTTCCAGTTTTCCTGTATCTCTGGTTATTGACTCACACATAGCACCAATGTGAATGGAACACAACAGTATTCACAGCTTTGTATCAACAAGCTGTGTGTCATCATTGCTTGTTAAAAAAGTGAATTCAATTTTTACAAATCTGACTTCACAGTCTTCTCCTAGATTGACCAACATGCATGCAAAGGGTCCCTGATTGGACAAAAACTAAATGAACAGTAAAGCTGTCATATTACTTGGTAAATAGATGGTACTTTAAGACCGTAACATCTACAGTAAGCCTTTGTTTTGGTGCTCATTATAATAGAGCTGAATGTACAAAAAAAAAAAATGTAATAGCTATCTGACATAATCCTTTAATAGCACGTTTTTAAATCTAGTCAGTCCTTTTTTTTTTTTTACTTTATTTCCTTATCAATTTTTAAACTTTTTTTTACGGCTTGTTCTCATTTTGTTTCCAATTAGTGCTAATTTGTTTTGTACATTGTACAAGCACTCTCAGATTGGGGTGGGAAAGGAAACTGTTAGAGCCAGTCAGCTGTCCTGTTGCATATGTAGTGAAAGCAACAAGCAGATAGGAGAGCAAGGAAAGAGTTGACGTCATCTTTCTCTTGCTTTTACTTCACTGATCAATCTCAGGTTTAGGGAAATGAGGTAACAATTTAGTTACCAAGCTGTAATTTTTAGCAAAAAAAAAAAAGAAAGAAAGATGGCTACAGGAGGATATCACTAATCATGCTAGCCAGGGTAAGCCACAGTTACATGCTAGACACAGTAACCAGTTGCAAGTTGGTTCCTTTATTAATACAGACTTTGTATTTTGTTCAGAATAGATAATTGCATATTACAAATAGGCTTTTCAGCAGAATTAATACAACACAACCATAAGCGTGATTCTAAAAGGCATTATTAATGTGCATATGCAAAGCAATGTTCCAGCCAAGCAATGCAAGAAGTGGGTTGTATTTCAAGTGCGCGGTCTACAGAAAAGTAGTAAACATAACAAACATATTAATGAATGCCTTAGCAAGGTCATGTTCCAAGCTTTGCATTGTAAATATAGCAAAAACAAACATTAACATGTACACTGGAGATGCTCTTGAGAAATACGCTAGTAATGTTTACTATACAGGAAAAAATGTTTATTTAAGACAGAAAAAATTACTTTTAAGTCTGTTCCATTAAACAGAGATAAGACTACATTTGGTTCAGTTTGTATTTTGATGTATTGCTATTATAAAAAGTCAATCTGTAGCAGCTGGAAAACATTAACATTGACTATTAATCTGGGTTATATTAAAGCTGAAAACAACAAGATAGGAATGAAATGCCCATTAAAAGATAAAAAAGATCATATTTTGCTGCAATTTGGCTTTATTCCAGAGTTTTCCCCACAGTACTATTTGTCTGCTGTTGGATGTCCTATGTTTCATAGCCTGATAATACGGTCAACCAACTTCCTCTAAGCCCAAATTTACTACAGCAACCTGTGACTGGACAGTGAAAGTATAAGCAACACAATTATGAGCTCATCCAATGGTGGGTTGGGGGTAATCATATGCTTTTCAATGGATAAGTAAAATATATTTGTAAGGAAGGTGGACAATACCACTACAAATCACCTTCATCAGAGATATAAGAAAAAATATAAATGTAGTATATGTACCATATAGAGTGTTTTGTCCTGAACAGTACCTTAGAATTCAAGTTCATTTTTGGTAAAGCAAAATTGTAAAGTACTCTATCCTGCCACACTTCACAGATGAATTACATTGGTCCCTTAAAAACTAATAACCCTAGGATAACAGGAGGTTATGCATAACTCACTAAGACCCACTCTGGAGTTATACCGTATTTTTCGCCCTATAAGACACTCCGGAATATAAGACGCACCCAATTTTAAAGGAGGAAAATCTAGAAAAAAAAGATTCTGAAAGATTATTCCCCTTCTGATCACTCATGTGCCATTCATACCGGTATTCCCCTTCTGATCACTCATGTGCCATTCAAATTCCCTTTCTGATCACTCTGTGTCATTCAAAATTCCTTTCTGATCACTCTGTCATTCAAATTCCCCTTCTGATCACTCTGTGCTTTTTTTCCACTGTACGGCAGTTAGGACAGGGAACAGCAGGTGGCGCTGTGCCGGCTTCTTTCGCTCTGCTTTACAGACAGGAGAAGACACGTGCTGCTGCCAGAGAGAAGAGGAGACAGACGCTGCTGCAGCCAGAGACACACGCAGGATCGGGTATCGGGTGAGTATATTATTTTAGTTATTTTATCACACCTTTGTCGTATAGGACGCACTAACTTTTCCCCCCCAGTTTTGGGGAAGAAAAAGTGCGTCTTATACTGCAAAAAATACGGTAATCTAATACCCCTTTGGAAACACTAAATACAATTGCCAAATAAAATCTTGTGATCTTTTTTTTTTTTTTTTTAAATAAATTTGCTGAGCAGGGTGGTTATGTCTTTGCACTAGATAAATTACTTAAATGTTCTTAAAAAAACAATCACAAAAAAAACTTAGGTAGGTAGGTAATGTTGACATAAAATTACTGTTAAAGAAGGTCTTAGATGGGGTATGAATAGTGCCCATCATAAGGTGATAAGTTTGTCAGCCAGACAGTTGGCTTTTAGGGAAAGCTGGTTTTATACGTCCTGGAGCCTGCCAAGGAAGACTTTGGAGGGATCCTTGGCCACCCGGTCCATGTCTGAGTCCTAAGCTTTACTTAGAGAGCAGGTGTTCTATTTTGGAGTTGTAGCAGCAGACTGCTGAGAGTCTGGTGGCTTCCCAATACTTGAAAGGTAAGGAGCTTAAGAGGAAAATGCTGCAGAGTAAGCTATCAGCTTTTGTTTATGAAAAGAGGTAGTTGCTCAGCCAGGCTAAGATTTGTTTTATTGTTTTTTTGCTTTGTGTTTTTGTTCACATTGTGTTAACTGGTATGTTTGTACTTAAATAAAATACCCAGGCAGAAGCCAGATGATGAAAAACTTATCATATGCTGCCTCATTTGAATTGCTGCAAGCCTCTTGCTATGAGCAATCCCCCACAGCAAGCATACATATATATAACCCCTACCCTGTATATATATATCCCAACTTTACCTGGAACTATTTTTTTAATGCATTGTTTTTAGTTCCAACTCTTTCATAGCTAACTTAACTCAACATACACCAAAAAAAAGTAGTAATTGCAACACCTGACGTAAAACATAACTCTCTCCCATTTCATAGGCTGTGCTACATTGTGGTAAGGTCAATTGAACCAATGACTTTGATGTCCTAAAGATCTGGTGGTTGTAAATTCCCAGGTCAGGACCCAGTCTACTGTTAAATGTCCAACCTGCTGCTTGTCTGTAGTGACAAAACGCTCCTACTGTTTTATTTTCAATTTGTTTAGCCATCCTGGCTGCCTTCGCAGAAGCTTCATTGATTTTGTTTCCAGATGAAAAGTTTCTGTTGGTTGTGTTTTCACATTAGAGAATTAGTAGTGTCCCCGCGTGTCCCCTATTGACTTCTGTAGTGAAATCATTAGCCGTTGTTTTGCATGTTTATAACAAAGCTGATGATTTGTTGAGTTTCTGAGTTTTCAAATGCTTTCACTATTTTATATATGTGAATATTAGGTCTGTCACAAATAATTCCGTTTTCTTTTTAAAATTCCAGGAGCTCTTGCAAAAAAAAAACAAAAAAACCTTAGTATGTACATTCTATCCTTCCAAGATAAGGACAATCTTAAGATTTCCGCAGACTTAGCCTATACACATTTCTAACGTTCCCTGCTGCTTATAGTGCTTACAAGCAGTAAAGCAACACAAAATGAAAAGGATGAGCTATACAGTAATTACTTGCATATTTATTAATACGGTGGCTACCTTAGCAAACAGTCTTGCAGAATGGATGACAAAGTAGGCCTGGACAAAAAGAGCAGCTTCAGAAAGCTACAACTATTACCAAATTATTTGATAGCACTATTTAAGGATTTTCATGAATAAAAATGTCTATATATAGGTCCACTTCAACCACATATAGTTATCAGAATGCAATTATGTTCCTTATTATGGCCATGACTTTGACAGATCTGTGGAAACTTTCCAGCCTATGGCTGCGTAAACACGTCAGATGATTCTTGTCCGATAATCGCCAAGATCCTGGCATGTATACAGCACTCGTCATTCATAGATCCCTCCTGGCGGCTACACGAACGAGGAACAATGAACGATCGTAATGAAAGTGAAGGGGAGAGAGGTGCAGCTCCTTCTTTCTACCCCTCCCCTCTCCATAGAGCCGAGCAGCGCTTATTTATGCATCGTGCAGTCGTTTATCGCCGGAAAGGTTCATGAAAGAGCCTTTCCAACAACAATTTTTGCACGTGTATTGACAGTCTATGTATACTCCTCACAACATTTTCAGTGATGTTAAAAATCCAATTTTTTCACTTACAGAGATGTAACTAGTGTGGCATAAAGAAAAGGCCCTGTCATATATACAGTGCTCCCCAATGGCTTTTTCGTCTGGGTGCTCTGTCCAGTTATTTTTGATGGCCTCCTCAAAAACACACTCCTTTTCCTTATATTATCCTAAGGTTCACCTAGTTCTCTTGTAAGCCTAGGCCTGTTGTAGAAAAATTCAGAAAGGAGAGTGGTGGGGGTTTAGATTCAGACCCTAAGTTATAGTACAGCAGACAAAGTAGATAAACCCCATAAACCTGCATTACATTAATAACCAATGAATAAACTAAACGACTACAATGCAGCACATTATATATTCCTATGCATGCTAGGGATAAAAGAAGGTTCTTATGTCAATCATTTGCTGTAGGTTTACCTATAAATTGATGATTTTGCCCAACAAAAGCTGAAACAGATTCAAAATTTTCAAGCAAAGTGTACATTATAAGTATTACCTTTGAAATTGAACTTTTCAGATTCAGAACCCTATTGTACTGGTGTTTGGCTGTAGCTGTGCGGCTATAAGACCTTGCCTTTTCATTTTCTATTAACAGATCGATGTCTTACAATTCCTCACTACCTATGACAACAAATTCTGCCTCCTTGTGTAGACTCGTGGTTTCTACTGTAATGGCATCTGATTGAGCCTCTCGATGCCTGAATTTTAAGATGGAAGGAAATACAGTGTTCAGGCTCAGTTGCCCCATACAAAAGGTATTCTGTCCATCACTTAGTTTATACACATTGCCCCTGATTCATCAATGAAATCCGCGCTCGCTGGAAGCGCGAACGTACGCGGCCAGTAAAAAGCTGTCGGATAAGCGCGGCTCCGTGCGCGAGCTTTTTCCGTTGCTGAATAGCGCGACCGCGTACGATTCCGGATCGCTAATACGAATGCGCGACCGATAATCCGATTCTGCTTGATGAATCAGGGGCATTGTATTTAGATATCAGCTTGATTCCTATTAGAATTTGCCTCTCCTAATTTTTGGGTTAATGTGTTGCCTATTCAAGAGAGTTATTACAGATCATGGGGTCCTATAGCAAAATAAAGATGGCTCCCACTACAACTTTATCTGTGTGGCACATGGTGGAGCTGTAACAGTACGCAACACTAATGTCATTTTTCATACATAAAGTATTCCTAAATCTAGGTCAGGCAGTGGGAGAGCAGCCAACATAGTAAATATACTATTTAGGTGTAGGGAAATTGTAAGAAAAGGGGGCAGCAATGAAATAATTTTTAAGGTGAAATTTAGACAATATGACAGTGCATTTGTGCTAGCATTACCATAGTTTGTTTTGTTGTTCTAAAATCACAACAGCATTGTCACCTGGCAGATTGGGTAGTTTTTATTTTAAAGTAGAACTAAAGTTGCACTTTCAAAATCTGTAATCGGACAGGGTTTTGATATGGGCGATGTCCCTTTTTGCAGTTGAATATACTTACCTGCCTAATTGCTCTCCTCAACTGTCAAAAATTGCTTCCTCTGTGGTTGCCAGGATTAAATGAACCGTCAAGCACCTGCGTGGGAATTTCGTTATCCTGACCTGGCCAATCAAGATAGTAAAGGATTGACACAAACATTTGAAGGAAGGGAAGAAGATGATGGTGCCTGTGACAGAACGGGAAAGGGAGAGTCTATTTTAAAGAATTGCGATTAGGCAGGTACGAATATTCTATTGCTGCCTGTGACTTCTGCCGGAGTGCAATTTTTTGAAAAAAAGGTTTAGGTCTATTTTAAGTTGACTTCAAGTAAAAGATATACAAAAGCCCAACACCAGCTAACACTTTTTAAATAGTTCCAACAGTTTTTTTTTTTAAAAGTTCAAGACACATGAATAAATTATGAATATTGTAACCACCCCTGGCAGTGTTTATGGTTTTCCCTCAAACTGATACTTTTACTGAACTTTAATGCACTTTAATCTAAATTTTCCAGCTAAGTACTCTGTCCAAAATAGTTTTCTAAGTGACTATACAATTGTTAGTGCTGGTGCATTCAAATACAAATCAAAGGATTAATCATTGACTACAGACGCTCTGGGATTTTTTTTTATCTATGTAACATAGTAATATTCACACAGGGTTATTTTAAGTTGGGTGATCTGTAGCATACATCCTGAGGGCAAAAAATCTATATTTCTAGGACAGCTAAACAGATGCTCCTTACTGCGCAGATAAAACAGGTGTGTGGATTGCTAAAGCTATAGTAACTCCATTGTGCCTACTGTATTCACAATTTTTTTTTTTTTTGCCGTTTTACATATTTGGGTCATTTTCAGGCTGGATAAATTTAGCATATCCCAAGCCTTGTCTTTTAAATGTAATGGGTGATTTTGAGATTGTAATTTGTTTAAATGGAACTAAAACTGTGCTTTTTACCTATCCCTGTCCATTTCAGGGTGCAGTCATCTTCCTTCTTGATTTCTACCTCCTTACCACCTTTGGCCATCTTGATTGGCTGTGACAGGTTAATGTTACTCCCGCAATTTATTTATTCCCACCACATACAAGGGAAACCAGGATTCAGCAAAATTTGACAGCTGGGTGGGGTTCAGGCAGGTAAAAACAGTAATTGCACAAGGCACACCACCGGCTTCTTTCTGCAATAACCACCTTCCGGAACCACCAAAGTTCAAAGTGGGATTGTAATTCCACTGTACTAACTATATCCACTTTTGAATTTAAATTTTGCTATTTTTATAATGTTTGCCTCCACCAGATAGCATTTCCCACTGGAGAACGCCATAGTTCAAAACAATATTTCAAGCACTCTCTCTTCATCCCTTTTGCAGCTTTTGGTCACTTTAGAAAATAGAGAACAGTTACTGCTTTTAAGTGAATGTTCACCACTTATTTGTTATTAGGTTTTTCAATTTTTCCACTTTTGGAAGCCTGATTACTGGGGATCAAAACTCAATCCCACTTTTGAAAATATGGAGTTATGAACACGTCAATCAGGTTTGTAAAAGAAGGGAACTTATATTTTATAGAGTTTTTCATAAATTTTTATGAATATTGGTGCTCCTCCCTCTTTTTTGTATGTTGCCTGTAAATGCAATGCAAAAGGTAGAAACAATAAAAAAAAGTTACATTTTCAGGCTGCTAATAAATAGTAAAACTACTGTAAGAAAACTGTGTTTTTATTCATAAAAGGAAATTTAATTTCATTAGAGGAATTATGTATTTTTGAAAATATGGCTTTTTTGCTTTTTTCACCGGGAGGCATGCTTGACCTGTTGTTAATACACCGCCTGGGACATCAGCCAGGTAGAATCTTACAGTAACTACTTAGCTAATTTCATCACTTTGGGGAAATGATGTAGAAAACAGAACAGATATTAACTCGTATTGCTGTCAGAAATTATGGCAGGATTAGTATGTGAGTATGTCCATGGGCCGCATAGCTTCAGGGCATCACTTATGTCCTTGATCTATATTAATAATGTAGGCTAAATGTATGGATCTTGCACATAACAGTTTGAAAACAATCACTCCTAGCATTTGGCACAGTAACTAGATTCTTTCAATTTATACACACAGCATGAACTTGAAAGGTTAAATGCAAAGCAAGTCTACAATGGCCAAAGGAGGGATGGGAAGGGAATTTTCTATGGGAATCCTACAATCCACTTAAAGATGAACTTGGGTCAACCTATAAAAATGTCGGTACCTTCAATATAATAATGGACTAATGTTCATTTAGGAGGAGTGAGTGGCCTCCTGGCATACTTGTCCCAATTTATTAATTGCTTTATATGTTCCAAGATAGAAGCTCCAGTGGGTTAAATTTCACAGAGGAGCTTTGAGGAGGCAGTGTGTCGTTTACACACTGGTGTGCAGGTCCTGCACCAATACATTATGTCATTATGTCAGCAAGGAGGCAGTCGACAGGGAAGTAGTATGCAGAACCAGGGAACATGGTAAGTAATACTACTAAATACTATTACTACTCCATACTTTATGAAGAGCATCCAACATTTTTTTTATGCTCAACTTTATTATTGTAATAATACTTCCCACACATCATCAATTAGTTGTACTTTTTATGTGTGCCACAACAGAGATTGAAGATATCCTATGAAATGGTTTTGTATTTATGTATGAATTGTTGTAAATACATAATTAACCTACCAAGCCACTGAACCCCGTCTCTTTATCTTTTCTTTATTACAATATTACTAACCCCATGGGGTGGCAAGACTTGTTAAAATCAATGATATAGAATACCCTTTTTGATTCATAAGGGGTACTGAACTTCTTTTTAGCTAGATTGTTAGATGAAACCAAATCCTGTATTCCAGCCATGTGGAATCAGTCGAGGACCCCAACTATAGCACAACAGTTTTCAAGAATTCAAGATATCAACTGCTATAGGCCCAGCCAGTGCTAAGGAAGAGATAGAGAATCAACTACTAGCACAGATAGAAAAAGCAGCAAAAAAAAAGGCGGATTTACCAAAGACTTTTTTTTTTAGCTCTGTGAAAATGGCAGAGCTCAAGTCCAAATTGATAATAGCAATGTCACTGCCTTAAATGAGTCACAATAGCTCAAAGTTGATATGATTGAGAAACAGTTGGGCAAAATTAAGGTTGACAAAGCACCAGGACCCGATGAATTACACCCACGTGTCCTCAAAGAGCTGAGCTTGGTTATTTCAAAGCCATTATTTAAAATTTTTAGAGACTCTTTAGTCACTGGCATGGTACCGATGGATTGGCGGAAGGCCAATGTGGTTCCTATCTTCAAAAAGGGAGCAAAGTCATTACCAGGTAACTACAGACCGGTTAGTTTAACGTCCATAGTTGGAAAGGTACTAGAGAGTTTGATAAAGAACCACATAGTAGCGTTTCTGCTAGAAAGAAATATTATAAGTGATAGTCTGCATATGGCTTCAAGAAAGACCAAAGTTGTCAAACAAATGTACTCTCTTTTTATGAGAAAGTAAGTAAACAGGTAGATAGTGGAGTAGCAGTTTATATAGTGTACTTGTACTTTGCTAAAGCATTTGACACGGTACACCACAGACGGTTAAAATGCAACATAGGGTCAATAGGTTTAGAAAGGCCAATCTGTAAATGGATAGAGAACTGGCTTAAAGATCGCATCCAGAGTGTAGTGATTAATGATTCATTCTCTGAATGGTCTAAGGTTATTAGTGGTGTACCCCAGGGTTCAGTGTTGGGACCTTTAGTGTTTAACATCTTCATAAATGATATAGAGTTTGGGATTAAAAGTACTATTTATGTGTTTGCAGATGACACCAAACTATGTAATTGAATTAAGTTCATACAGGATGTCTATATTCTACAAGCAGACCTGGATGTGCTGTTTGATTGGACAGCCATGTGGCAAATTACATTTAATATAGATAAAGGAAAGTTTTGCACTTGGGGGGCAACAACATGCATGCTTCATACTGTCTAGGAAGAATACATTTGGGGGAGTCAGAAATGGAAAAGGATCTGGGGGTTCTGGTAGATCATGGACTTGATACCAGCATGCAATGTCAAGCTGTAATTTC
Organism: Pyxicephalus adspersus; assembly: GCF_032062135.1. NCBI lineage: Eukaryota > Metazoa > Chordata > Amphibia > Anura > Pyxicephalidae > Pyxicephalus > Pyxicephalus adspersus. The sequence continues at coordinate 35,609,868 of NC_092869.1, forward strand.
TAAAGCTAGTAAAATACTTTCTTGTACTAAAAAAGGAATAGACTGCAGAGATGGAGACATTATCCTGGCCCTTTACAAAGCATTGGTCAGACCACATCTAGAATATGCAGTCCAGTTTTGGTGGTCCATATGTGGTCCATATAGAGAACTCTCTTCCTATTATTCACTTTGAGATCATTACCAAGAACAAGAGAGCACTCTTTGCATCTGGAGGAAAAGAAGTTTAAGCTCTGGATAAGGAAGGGATTCTTCACTGTAAGGTCTGTGAAAATGTGCAATCAGCTTCAGGAAGTATTTTCAGTAACCATTATAGATTACTTTAGGAAAAAGCTGGAAACTTTTCTAGAAGCACAGACTATAACTGGGTATTAAGGCTTTAAAGTAAAGATACCAGAGACTGTTCATCCAGGAAACATTTTTTGCCTTCCTCTGGACCCACTATGTTTTATAGGGTTTTATATCTGGGATATGTTTATTTCCCCAGTGGTTGAACTTGATAGACTTATGTCTTTTTTCAACCTAACCTACTATGTAACAAAATAAAGGACTTTACCTCTCTAGCATGAGACACTGGTGAGGCTTTCTGACAGGGATGGTTCTATTTGATTACTTTTTCTTTCTTTCCAAAATATTTAAAGGCACTTTTGGATTTGGCTGATTGGCCTTGTCTTGCATTCAACCAAGGGCATTTATATGAACACATGAATGAACAAGTTTTCTGCGACTCCCTCCCCTTTCAATATTGGGTTGAGGGTTAGAAAGAAAGGGAGGTTGCCGGCAAAGGGCTCTGACCTGCCACAGTCATATTTCATTGTTAGGTTTAAACTCGAACACTATCTCAAACTGTAGAGGGTATCTGGTGAGACCCGCTCCAATTAGTGTTACTGCAATTGTTTATGCTGTTGTTTGGTCCATATGCATCACTTATTATTTTGTGAACTTGTGAATCAACTATAAAAAAAAATGTAGTAAGGAGAAGCAATAAAGAACACTCTCTTTACAAAAGTTCTAACAAGGAAGCACATGCTACATAATATATGTAATAAGTCTTTTTAAACAGCGATGTTTGACACCATGAAAATACATGTGTTTGATACACAAAATGGTTGTTAAACAGAATTGTGTTGCTTTTTACTTTTGCTGAAGTTGCTAATAAAGAAAATGTAATGCCGGAGTGCACTTAGATGCTAATTGAAAGTAAAGTAATTTACACTTTTGGATCAAGCAACACCGGAAACAAAACTCAGGGCCACACTATCTCTTTATATCTCTTAGCATAAAATCATATAATCATTTATACTAGAGTTACCTGTATAGGGCAAAGAAAAAAATGTAAATTTAAATGGGAATTACAGCCTAGCATAGCATACAATAAAAACCTGCTTCTCTCTCTATACTGTTCCTATAGTTATCCTTTATGTATTTGCACCAAAAAAATGCTATCTGTAAAAAATGCCCTTATTTGGCAGCACAGATAATACTATTAACAGATATTATACATGGTTAGTTCACATCTTGTTCAAAGGGAGAGCTGTATATATACTCTGTTTTCCAAAAGAGAGTCCTATAGCCGTAAAATATTAGGCACAGGGACTGCATGACAGGGTGTATGGCCCCAGCACAGGGTAGGAAAGGGTTAAGTGGTCCGAATAGGGTAGGAAGGGACAGTATTAGCTAGAGAGTTGAGGGGGAGGAGGTGAATATGGAAAGAGGAGTTAAAAGGGGGGAGTCAGAAGTGGGAGGTCCTCTTTTAGGAAAAAAGCGTTTCCCACCCTCCCGGAATTTTGGTAAGTGGTTTGGTATGTTTGATGGGTGGCGGTTGGGGTCTTGGAAGGCAGGCATCCTGAGCATGGTAAAGTGGTGAATTGTGGCAATAGGCATCCTCATTGGTAGGGTCCCCCTTTATGGTGGCTGATGGGTATGGCTCCTGAGGCAGTGCTGGGTGGCTAGGGGCCAAGGTGGTGATTTTGGATTTATATTTTGGAGGAGTACAGATTATGCCTTCAAAGACCTGCAGCCTGGTAGTTGAGACTTAAAATAGGGATGTTGCAATGCTAATTATATGGGGGGTTCATTTTGGTTTATGGTTAACTGAATTGTAGGGGGGGGGGGGAGTTGAGAGTATTGTTTAATTTAGTTGTATGTAATCGATGTTTGTTTAATTAATTGTTGTTTAAGATAAATGAGCTTTATTTGTTCTCCTATTTATTTTTTTGTTGGTTATATATTGTTTATTTAATATTAATATTTTATAGTTATTTATTTGTTTAAATAAATAGCTGCTTGTCAGCCAATTTAAGTGCAAGTTGGTGTCTGTGTATTTTTGGCTGGTTTTGGTTGGTAAGCAGGTTGGGGGAGGGGGTGGTTTATTTTGTTTAATCACCTTGGGGGTATTCCCGAGTGTGGCTTGTAGTGAATTTTACATACCAAAATTGGTTGCCCTGAGCTACACTCGGGGTAGGAAAAAAAATTCCTACCCGATTCCCTCGATCCAGAGGCATCCTCAGCAATCCCTGATCGGCTTCTGCATCACGCTGGGAAAGGCATGGCTTGGCTGGAAATTTACATTGTAATCTGCTTTTAAAACATTGATCACAGTGATAAAGTTATAAAAAACAAATCCAAAAAATAGATAATAAATTCAAAAATGTAATCTATTATTGTACCCTTGTTTGGACAAATTTAAACAATGTTTACATTTTTTAATAAAGTTTATTTTATAATTATTTATTTTATTCTAATTTATGATTTGTGTTTCAAATTTTATCATATCCAGGATTTACAGGCCTAAAATATTAAACAACAAATTTCCACGCAATACATTAAGACCTCCTGGGGGGTTAATGGGGAAGGCTGGAAGGGCTGACAGGTCTGAACTACCCTGGTCAAGGACTTTTCACTCTCTCCTATCTGTATTTTTTATTTATTTAACTTATATAGAATTATTTTCCATAGCCAAAAAAACAGTAATGACTCAGCATTATCAGTATCTGTCCATAAATAAATGTAATTTGTGGAATGACTAATTCCTAACATAGATCTAACCCATTATATCAACAGTAAAATATTATTTTATTTTCCAAAGATGTTTTAAGTCCAATTCTGCAACTCCTTGTTTAGCTAGTTCATTGTATAGGGTGACAAATATCTCCCAACTGCGCTCCTATATTGTATGTCACAAGTGCTTCTGGTACAGTCTAGAGCCAGCCATGATAATAAAAAATGCTCAGGCATGCTCAGGAAGCTATTACATTGCAATGATGTGTGGACAGAGACTAGTGCATGTACACAGAAAGTAGATGGTAAAGGCTAGAGAAAGTCAACAGCATTGAGATGCAAAAATACATGAAAAAATGGTGAGAACTGAATTTTATATTAAAAACATGGCAAATATAGAGCTTTACAAAAGAACCAATACCGTGCATTGAATGTACAGGAACTGCAGAAGTGTGTAGATACCAAGAGTCTCTGTTCATTTTGAAAAGGCTAGAAACAAACTCTTATGCACAGAAAACAGACATGCTGTGCACCATTACTTTACACTCGGTTCTACATTGCCTAGGTGTATTTGATTGCACTGTAGGGTCCAAACTGTGCGATGTTTTGCCATACATTTACATGTGCATTTTACCTCATCTTACCACATCATGGTAGCTACCTAGCCTAACCTAAATAGAACATGTAAATGTTAACCTTTAAAAAATAGTAAAATGATTCAAAACAATCTAGCAATGCCTCTCACTTTCCACAGCACAGAATTCTAAATCAGGTATAGCTGTAAATGTGTTTCGGTACAGTGCAATAAATCAACAGATATTTCTCTAGTGTCAAATTTACCTTGATTTATAGCCTGTCATATTTTGTATTTCCACACAGCTCAACCAGAGCAACTTGATCTGATTAACTAGATAATACATGATCCAACTTAAAGCAAGGGCCACCACAAAATATATTTTACGCAACATCATGCAATGAAAAAAAAAACATACTCAAAACATGTAACATACTGTAAAATGCAAAGGTAAGCACAGTATCTGGTCTTACTCGATAAAGTGGGGCAAAGAGCAAAAATGAGATCACATTGTAATAGCTCATAGAATCCTTGTGCTTTTCACTTTACTAAAATCACCTCGGTGGAAAACAAATTCTAATCTACACTTTGCTGCTTGCACTTTGCTCTTTATAGGTAAAAAAAAAGTGAAAAAGAGATTACAAAGCATAAACCTTGAATGAAAATGGAAGGTAAAAAAGTAAAGTATTGCCCTCTCTGATGCCTGCCAATCTAGATTAGAATCCTAGTAGCTGTTTGACGTTTTTCAGCTGAGAAGAAAAGCAAAGCAAATCTTCTTTATGAATTTTAACCTGCAGAGGAACCATGTATGTGTTGCTTTTTGTAAAAGCTACTAAATTTACAGGGCTAAAGTTAAAACTATTTATGTATAGGCAAAGTTCCAATTTTATTATGAAAATTAAGCCAAAAATATATGGCAAAAAAGTTCAGCCCAAAATGAAAAGAAGAAGCTGCAATATTTACCTTTAATATGAAGCTGACCCTGGCAGTACTTGAGATACTCTAAAATCTGGAACACTTCCTTCCCTTTAGTCTTGCACCATTTTACAGGCTTGTGTCCTGCGCTGAAATCGGACTGACCTTACTCTACACAGTGTGCATTAGAATCTGAACCAAGTAAGCATTTCTTTTCTGATAGTCATCCAGCATTATCTGGTTATTTCTTCATGGAGGCCTAGCATCACATGTGCTACCACAACTTCATTCTCTGTTCTTATTATTAACTATGATTTATACAGCGCCAACATATTTTTTTTAAAACAGTAGTTGATTGGCTATAGTAAAAGACACTGTTCACTTTGCAATATGCATTTTCTCTTTGCACAGCATGTAGCCTATTACATAAAGTAAAGGTTTGCTAACTTCAGTCATTATATTTAAATTAGGTTTGTTTTGTATGTGAAGGCCTACAGATTACAAAAATGACCCAGTAGAACCATGATAGACTGGATATTATGAATATTATAACGCTAGACTTTACATGTACTTTCTGCAGGCTCAATATGACCTACTCAGTAATATGTAAGAAAAAGTGATCTTCTATTACATCTCAGCAGGGTACTTTCCACCATGGAATTGACTTCTGGGAATATTTAAGTCCTCGATTTCAGACTGCATTGCCAAAAACGTAATTAGTGTTGTTTTTTATGTTAATTATGCAAATTGACATGCTTCATTATGTGATGTATCAAATCTCATAAGAATCAGCAGTATAAAATAGCCTAAAGACATTGGACTCCTGTCTGTAAATGTAATAACTGATATTGGTGAACTAAGGCGCTTTTGAGACCCCTGGCACTTGCTGAAAACAATAAATATGCAATAGGTAAATGACAAAAAATGTACTGTTTACAGTTTCAACAATATGTACCTAAATTATACTGAAACAATGATGATATCTAAAAATGTACCACTTAGTATTCTCATTGAGTACTTGTAAAGCTAGGCAAAAAAAAAATCTTTTACATTTAGCAACAACTCTGTAGTGTAAGCATTTTGATCTAATGTGTAGTCTAAGAGAATGCAGACAGAGCTAAAATGTAACAGGTAACAACAATCTCAGAGTGTATGTATCTGTGTATGTGTTCTTTGTCACTGTCTAGGATTTTTGGATATTAAGTCCAAACTGGATTTTTCTACCTTTTTCACAATACAAAAAAGCATTTAAACAGATAGGTTCTTTGCTATACTTTTTTAAAGGGCAGCACTTTAAAATCTCTACACCACAATAGAGAAAAGACGCTACAAATAAAAATTGAAACAGAACAAAGAGAAAGAGTAAAGGTTTACATGTAGTGCTAAAGGTTAAGCCATTGGATTGTGATCCTCACTTCCTGGCCATAAGGTAGAGCCACATTACTCATGATGCAACTACATTTTTGCAAAGGGCATATGTCAGACAGGCAGAGCATTTGGACTTATCTATAAAGCCTTAGGTATAAGTGATGATGCATAATTGATGCCACCTTAACACTAAAGACCAATAAGGTGAAAACAAGCCCAATACTGAGTATTATCCTTTTTTGCTAGTATTATGGTCTGAACGTTCTTGTGTTCGCTGATGTATCTTTCTAGATTCCTATGAAAAAACCTTCCTATTAGAAGCCTTTTGAAATAGCTCCAGTGGAAGAAAGGCATATTTTGCTTTTTTTCTGTTTTTTGCATACCTATACCCAAAAGTTCCTATTTGTATTAGAACATATACAATATCCTTATAGCTATTACTAGATACTTATAATGATAGATAACTATAACTATTACATAAACATGCAGCCTTATTGGCTTTTATAATTCCTATTTATTTGTTATTTTGTAATTTTTCTCTTTATACATTCTATACTTTTGATATTTATACTTTATATCTTGCTGTACTTATTTCTTATTCAGGTGGCATTACTGAATACACATTCCTGTGTATTTGGGTACAAATACTGTTCGTCTGATCACATTATAGTAAATTATATTTTCATTGAATTTTTCTTTCCAGAATTTTGCTTGTAACTTTCTATGCCCTGAATCTGCTGATACTGTATTTCAGAAAATGTTATTTGTTTCCTCAGCTAACTATGAACTACAAAAGACCTCCTTCATATGTAATAGAGAACAGGGGAGTAGGAAGTGTTTGTAGTTTAAATTAGTAGTTTAAAAATAAACCACTCTAGGACAGAAAGTGTGTTTTTGCGGGATCACCAATTCAAAAAAAAAGGAAACTAATGCAACTAGTATCTAGGGACGGATGAGCTGCAATATATAAAAGTATATACAGTTTTACTTGCAATAACATTTGGGCATGGACTATGCACATATATAAGGTAGGTAGATTATGTGTTTTCTATTTAATGACAGCGCCTCTGTTTACAGACACTTCGTTGAAGCTATAGACTTTAAAAAATTATAGCTACAGAGCTATTGGTATTGAGGTGAATATCATGTTCATCTTAGGTGGATGTACTAAAGATATAGCAGTATGAGCAGCAGTTTATTTGACAAAAAGGTCAACTTAAATTTTAATAACCTGCTGAGTATTTTTTCAAGTCTTTGCTGACTCAGCGCAGCTTTAAGTTGGAAACTCATAGTTTAAGAAAAATCATCAGTATTGATATATTCTAACTGCATAAAAATCATTATGTTAAGATGCAGTTATTGGCTAAGCCTAATTTTATCTGACAAACTGAGCAAAACACTAGTCACGGATGCTTCTGATATAATACAATCAGAAAAAAGCAGCGGGGGGACAAAATATTCATTTAAAAATGCATTAAATTCAATGAAATGCAGATGTTGAAACCAAAGAAATGTAAATAAAACATGGATTCCCGCAGAGTTGAAGATGAAGAAAAATACGTAAAATTCTTCTAAATAGGGGGAAAATGGGTCTAAATCGTGTGTCTTAAAAACAATTGAAATTAAAACATTTAAAAAGACTTATTTTTAGAGATCAAAGCTCCCCGTTAAGACATTGTTTTAAAACTGCATTTCCTGGGGCACTAACACTAATTTATAGTTTTCAAATGCAGTCAGTAGAAAAAGGAACAAAGGGGAATTAGAAAAGAAAGGATTAACTATTTTGATTCTGCAAACAAATTTAATATATCAAAGACTTTGGAAATTATTAAAATGTTAAATAAAGATAAATGTGTTTAAGCTAGTCTAGTAAACACAGTGACACAAAGGTGTAGAAAAGGGGTTACACCAAATGGTCATCCATATGACAACTCAACTTTTATTTGTACATAAGAACAATGTGTTAGGTAATACATATAATAATAATTTTATACAGGCAGGTTGATCATTAACAGTAAAGGAAGGAGAGCTTACTGCTCATTAAAAATTGTACACTTTGGGGGTATATTTATAAAGCAGTGAATATGACATTCAGCATACATTCCCAGGTAGAGAATATTACAAGTGTAGGTGTTTTCAGTGACAGTAAATGAGTCTCTCTTAGAGAATGTGTGCTGGTGTCTGGAGTAACTCCCTTATAACTACACCCCTTACACCTCTAATTTTTTTTTTTAACAAAAAGGTTAAAAAGTAGAGAAGCAATGCCAATGCCGGGCCTTAGGATCTTAATATTCATGGGTATAAAATGGTAATAAAAAGCTAGGCAAATGGAAAAAGAAAGAAGGAGGAAAAAGTGCAGAAAAGGCAGGAAGAGGATAAGGGAATGAAAGGGGAGATGGAGAATGAAAAGTAAAAAGTGGGGGGCTGAGGACATTGGTATGGCCAAGTTGTACATCTACCTTCCTATGTTAGATCAAGTACAGGGACACATAACCTACTTAGGAATCTGACAGAATACCATAATAGCATATGTAATATTAAGAAAGAACGGTGTGATGTCCTTGTTTTCATTTCATGTTAAACCATTAAAAAGTATCCTACAATTCACATGGTTAGATACCACACCAGAATTCCCAGTTCTAAAGTGCTGCCAAGGTCATTGCATAATTACATGCTACTCATGAACTCTTCATCAAGTAAAATAAGCAAATAATGTACAGTCCACCAGCAAAGCTTGATACTCAGTTATTCACTATGGCTTGAAAGATTTTGCCATAGAAAAATGACTGTAAATCAACAGGCTCTGATGGACATACATACAGAGTAAGTATTGGTATGAGTCTGAGACTCATACAGATTTCACTGCAGATGCAGTTAACTTTCATTTAACCTGTTTCAGCTCATTTTCATTTCTATAGATGTGTATTGAGACAGAAGCAGTACTGAAGGCTTTTTAATCAAAGCTTGTTGACGCTGGCACTAACAGTGGTTGGCTGCACCAGGCTACATAGAGAGCCATACCGATGTACAGCAAGCTATAGCACCTACCAACAACTGCTGGAAAGTAGAAATATCAGTTTCAGGTGGGCATAATCTTTAAGCATGACATAGTTAATGATTTATCCTGTCAGGCTGTTACTGTTGTCATCTTTAACTAGTGAAGGTTTCAAATCATCATGGCAAATACTGCATTGTATTGTAACACATTTTGCTTCAAACAAAAGTTGAGCTAGCTGTGTTCATGGTAAAATAAAGAAGCATAATAACGGCATTCTTAATAAATAAAAAGCCTGGGTTGTGGATGTCACAGGGTCACTGGAAAGCAGCAAACATGAACCTTTGTGTATTCATTGTATATTCATATTTTTGTTGCTGGGCAGCAAAGCAATTTGGATGATTGTCTCATACCTCCACAGAAAACACTGAGAAGTTTTAAATGCAGTAAACTGCAATTATCCACAGTTTACTGTGGATATCATTCAAGGACAGGAAGAGCCAAGCACAGCATGGTCCTTCCAGTGTAAAGTCTGGCTGGTAAATCCTGGTTTATTTAATTATCAGTATTGTTTGATTTAAAGAAAAAGTGTCTATTAACCATTATGCAATTGTCTTAATGTGCAAGGGTTTCTTGTTAATTATTTGTGGACATACTTAGGATCATAACCACTTAACAGTTATTCATTTATGCTATTTTCTGCCAGTGTTGCTGTGTCCCAGGTTTTGAACCACTGACTTGCATTTTTGGAAGGTGTAGCCATCAAATCAATGAGGGATTTATATTTTTTGATCTTTACTAAAATTTAATTTTGCCAAAATGTCTCACAAAACCCTACCTTTATTTTCTTATCCTGCTTACTATTGGGGTATTTGCATTCTGCCCTTTTGCCCTTTCTCATTTTATGCTTTGCAAATGTAATGTCCATTTTTCCACCATTTGTTAACATAATTTAATATCTGAGATAGTCACACTATATATCTGTATATAATACTACAAGTGCAGAAACAATACACAAGTAGGGAGGGTCTATTTTATATATTTTGGGATGCAAAACTATCTATTAAGTACCCTATTTCTTTCTTGACCTCTACATTCCTTTATAATTTACTTGTATTAAAGGGCGTTACATTCGTAGTTACAGTATCAACATCACTTTTCTAAATCATATATGTATCTCTCATTATCAAACCTTGGTGTTGCATATGTGTTAAAAATCCCAGCCTTCCAATATTAGTGTTGGATACGTTCCAACAATCCAACAAGGATAAAACCTATTGCTCTAGAATGTAACACGTATTCAACACCCATATTGTGAGGCTGGGATGTTTGAGACGTTTACAACTTGGACTACACTGGTGTACAAAACTCTGCATGCCTATAATTACTATCTTAGCATGGATGTTCCTGAAAACTGTGACCAAGGTTGGATATTTAGAGATGCATTTATGAGTCACAAAAATAATGTTTCTCCTGAGGAAGCAAACTGTATTTCATGTATAAATTGTAATTTTTAATTATGAAGATGTCACATCCTCCCGCGTGATGCAATTTGGGATGTCCCGCCCCGCCTCACCCCGATGCTGCTGCTCGCATCTCCAGGGAGATGCCAAGCACAATGCAGACCTTCTGCATTGTGCTTCGCATCTCACTGCTGATGCAAGCAGCGACGTGGCCGGGACCCAGGTGGTATTTAAAAGCAGATTACTCTGTAATCTGCTTTTAAATTTTTCAGCCGGCCACTCCCCCCGACAGAAGGGTGCCCCAGCATCACAGGGGGACCATCAGATCGCCGCTGGAGCGCGGGACAAAGGTAAGGGGGGCTTCTAAAGTTGCTTGTGGAAATTGTGGAATCCGCAAAGTGGAATCAGGATTACCACTAGGGGGGTTAAAGTGCCTTCCCCCCAAGCAGGGTGACTGATAGAAAAATTTACTGGAGTTGAATTTTTTAAGGGATAGATGTTAAGGGGGTAAATGTTCATATGCTTAGCAAATAGATTGTGTACCTAAGCATGTGCAAGGACAATTAAACAAACACAAAAAACAGGATTTTTTTTCTTTTACACAGAATTACCCAATTTATAGTGTATGTTGTTTGTGTATATCAACCCCAAGTGTTTCTTTCAACTAGTTACCCTGACGATGTAAAATACATACAGTAAATCAAATATGAAAAAAAATAGGTGTTTGTGGAAATGTGACAAATTTTTCAAAGAATAATATTTTCTCAGTTTGAAAAGGATTCAAACTGAGTAATATTTTTGGGCAATTAGTGTATTGTAAAGCATATCTATATATATATATATATATATATATATATATATATTATTTATTTTTTTCTTTAAAGAAAAAGAAACCCAAAAAACTGACTACCTGTGGTATTGATAGACTCTGAAAATGACACTGTAAGGAGATGTTTAAACTTGCATAAGGATCAAGCAATCCTGCGTGGTTCTAATCGGCTGGCCGTTTGGGCACCGCAATGTTGGTTCCTAGCATCTACGCATTTCACAGTGCTACTAGTGCTAAATGTACCGATTACTGCAGCCCCTATTCATTCTCTATGCAGCTGCCTCTGGGTGAAACTACATTTAACGGCTTCTGAGAGGCAGTGATAACCTGGCGTGAGAAAGCAGTAAACGAACCACAACCTCACCACCAGTGTGAATTTAGCCTAAGAATAATGTTTTTTTTTTTTTTTTTATATAACACACTGTAAAGATTTAGAGCAGAACTCAATTATACACATCTCTTGTTTACTATTTCAATAATGATTTACTAATTTATTTTGGTAATCAATAAAAAATATGTAATGTCCTTTGTAAAGTTTTTAATATATATATATATATATATATACACACACACACATATACACACATATACACACACAAGGAGGGGGTGCTGAGAAGTTCCTGGCTTTGTCCTCTTCCAGATGAAATAGAAAAATGAATATGGGAACATATGACAGCCTAATATCTTAGTAGGTAACTGTGCAAATATCAGGTCTTTGAGATTCTTAAAACTGTTTTTTTCTTTAAGTGAGAATCTGTGATGGCAGAGCACAAGCAAGTTTCACGTTGTTGGAGTTACCGTCATGATGGCCATCATGAAGTTTGAGATGAGATGACTAAGATGTCACAAACACGGGGGGAGAAATGTCCTTCCTACAGTACTGTCAAAATCTGCATATCTCGTTTCAAGACTGGGCATTTCACCGTTGAAGATGATCCCCGCAGTGGACACCCCCAACCTCAACCTCAACCGCAAAAAAAGATAGCCCAGATACTTGACATCTCAAGGCAGCATGTTGGGTTTGTCATCACCACTATCCTATACATGCGCAAGCTTTCAGTGAAGTGGGTGCCGAAATGTTTGAACAGTGATCAGAAGAAGGAATGAGTTGAAGCATCCAAAGCTGTTTTGGCCCATTTTGAAGCTGCACAGGACTTTTTGGCTAGGTTAGTCACTGAAGATGAAACCTGGCTCCACATCTATGATCCTGAAACCAAGGAACAATCAAAGGAATGGCGCAAGAGCGGGTTCCCGCGGCCAAAGAAGTTCCGAACCCATAAATCGGCCAAAACGGCGTCCGTTTACTGGGACAAAGACAGTATTCTGTTGGTGGATTACCTACCCTACCCTCAGGGCTCTAGTATCACGGGACAGTATTATGCTAACCTCCTGGACCAGCTGAAGGAGGCAATAAAGAGGAATAGTAATAGGAAATGGTTTAGAATGTAAGGACTGTGTAGACTTACCTTTCTATTTGTTCTGGTGAACATTCTTATCAAACACAAAACTGATATTTGGAGTTGTCACTAGAACAAGTTGTTAAAGCAAATTATCCAATGGGGTACCTATTCTGATATTGAGATAGCACTAGGCACAGAATGCATCCTGTCAGTCTGCAGAATTTGGAATTGCCAAGAATCTTATTACCTATCAGGCCTGGTTAAGCAAAGGTAACAGGACAATTACAGGCAGACAAAGTTATAAAGCTGAGCCACCAAAGCATAATTGGCCTGATGACTTGCAGTGATCGCAGCCTTGTTGCAGTGTGCATAGAACCTATTCTTCAGTAGCAAATAATTCAACATATAATGAATATGGCTTTAAATGTCCATTTCATTCAAACACTATTGTACTGCCTTGCTGACTGTCTTGTAAAAATTGAAAAGAGGATCTGTAGGTAATAAATAATTGAGACCAAGATGAAGAGGTGAAAGGTTATTTAGTAATTTTGGGCTTAAAAGGTTTCACATCAATCATACTATGAGCCTTGTGCCCAGACTTGTTTATTACAGGGTTGTAAATTCTCAGCAATCTGTTATAAGTGAGGTATAGCTCTGGCCTGGTCATGAGTTCACTAACCGTATTATTGACCACATATAGAAAATGTGTAGCTCATCATAAAAGTCATGGAAATGTACTGTGCAGGAAAACTGCAGTAACCCATGGCAACCTACCATTATATCATGTCATAAAGTAAATATTTCTAATGATATCATATGTAAAAAAAAAAATTGAAATTTCGATGAGAAGAACTCTCAGGCACATACCATTGTATGTCTTCTTAAGCTCCCCCAAAACACCAATACTCTAATTGTGCTCTAATAATTGGAAATCATTGAGAAGCAAAACAGGGCTAAACCACTTGGGTTTCCATGGCCATTGATTATGAAGCTTTCCTATCATATTTAAGGAAAAGTAGTGAGCCATTTATAGCAGAGAGGCTAACTTCAATCAGTATTTGCATATCACAACATCTTGTAAGTAAATGTACTAGTCTTCAAATTATTTCCTTGTAGAGTACTTTATTATTTTGTCATGCCTTTCAAGTGTAAAAGGCCTTTACTGCTTACTAAAACAAAACTGAATATCTAAGAACAGTTAAGGATAAGTACTCAGTGGTTCTACAAGAAAAATGAATTGATTTAAAGCAATGCAGAAATGTTTTAGGTAAGATTAAGATTAACAGGTAAGATTAATTTTAACATGATCTGGCTATAATAAAATGATGTGGTTTGTCACTAGGGGTTCTCTACAATGAGTTAGTATTAATATTATCATCAATAACAGCATCATCTTCTCTACCCAAAATGTAAGCAAGCCTTTGCAATTACAGTTTGCATACATTTGTTAGTACTGGTAAAGGATATTAGCAGAGGCAAAGTTTAATTGTGAACTTTAATAAGTACTGCACAAACTGTTTCTAGTGTTCGGATCCTGGTACCTGCCTTGTCAGTTATCCCTGACTTTTTGGACTTCCTGGATTTGACAACATCTGTGTCCTTACCCCTCTCTCTCTCTCTCTCTCTCTCTCTCTCTCTCTCTCTCTCGAGAGAGAGAGAGAGAGAGAGAGAGAGAGAGAGAGAAAGAGAGACTTTTGCCCTGATCTTAGCTTTTTTAATGACTACATCCCTGCTCAACAGTTGGCTCTTGTTAACCTCAACAATGACCTTGCTACATAATTTGACTACCCTAATCCTTATCTGTCTTTCATTGAGGAATGGTTTTCTGTAATTCATTTCTTCTGATTCTGGATAAGGACCCCCATGTATTATTTTTAACTTGTATTTACACAACGCTGACATATTATGCAGCATTTTACATGGCCATGTCACTAGTTAATTAACGTAAGTGCTTGTTTTTGGGATGTGGGAGGAAATCCGAGTGCCTTAAAGAAACCCACACAAACACAGGGAACATAAACAAACTCGTTGCAGATATTGGTCTGGCCAAGATTCGAACCGGAGATCTAGTGCTTTAAAAGTAAGAGTGCTATCTACTGAGCCATGTCAAATGTAGTCATAAGACCTAGACTTCACTGATCTTCTGTCCTTTGCAATTAATTTTACAGACCAACATTTTATCAAATTTTTCTTTTTTTCATACCTAAGCCACAATAAACAGCACATAAAATCAAATGACTGATTGTACACTATGTAAATTATCCTTTTGCAATAGATTTGTAAATGTGTACTGTTCAAAGCAGTGTGTACCCTATGTCATATACAGGATGCAAAACAGCACCAGAAATATAATTTGTCATGTAAACAATGGAGCAGTCAAACATCAGTCACAGTATCTGGCTATTTGCTTAGTGCAGGTACAATCAGTTTTCAAACATGCATTACATTTTTTTTTTAAATTAACCAGTAGTGTAGTAATTTATAAAGAAATATAAATACATTGCTTTAAAATGACTGCACAGTTGCAAATTAATGATTGTGTCTCTATCTGTTAAATTTATAGTAGAACATTGTTCATAATTAGTCTGTCCCCGAGAATGGTACATTTGTACTCAAGGTAGAGCAAATGACTTGTTCAAGGTACAGTATTAGTACTTATCTGCTTTACAGCACACCAGGCAATATGTAAAGCTGGAATTATTAGATATGTTTTGAAGCCAAATACTGTATCCAGGCCAGGTGGGGATTAATGAAGAATTCTAAGGTCTATTATTTTGCATTTGCAAACTTAAACAGCAAATTACAGACTTGTCAGTCACTAAGTTAGACATATTGCTCACATTTCTCGCTTCAATGTGTCATTTTAATAGTCACAGTGACTTAGAGTGTAACAGAATGGATAGTAAAGAGATTAAGCACTTTAGCAAAATGTTTTCAGATGAATACGCTTTAAATAGAAACTTAAGTCAAACATCTAAATGATAACTTTACTTTTAGCGAACTTTCCCTTAAAGCAGACCTATCACCCAAATTTTTACTTTATATAAAAGTGTAGTTAACCCCCAGTGAGGACATGACTGTTCTACCCTAAATAAGCCCCCCACCCAGCCCGCACACCAACAGGTGAACTCCAATGTGACTCCATCCTCCTAAATCCATCTGCAAAATAGAAGAGCCTTAGCAGGCCACATGCACTTGGCAACAGGCTTGCATCTCAATTCACTAGAGAGGTAAAGCCACCGAAAGACACCCAAGCATATCCATGGTATCAAAAGAGACATTAAACAGGAGTAGTGCATTATACCACTAGTTTTTCCAATAACAGAGGCTGGTGAGGTAGAGGCAATAGATCCCAAATGTGCTGCATAATCCACGGCTCAAAAGGCAATACTCCATAAAAGACAGAGAAGATCCACATGTGGGTAATTTAGCCAAAGGAAAAAGTACTTTCCTAGGTAGATGCTGGACTTGGGTGATGCTGATGCTTCTTTCCCCAGACCAGTTATCAATCCAGGGAGGCAGGTCAAAAAGCTGGGAAAGGGTTCCACCCAGTAATTTTAGGACAATCAATCCCAAGATCCAAACTTTTGTAGGGCTTAATGGGCCCTAATAAACCCAATTGGTTTTGATATCAGACAACGAAAGATGTTGTTAAATATGGTTTGTAGTACTACTGGGATGTATGCAGCCTAAGTAGCTTCCAGAAGCCCCCAAACTCTAATGGTATTGCAGTATCCTCTGTTGTCAAGATCTTCTAGATGACATTTAAAGTTACAGAGAACCACAGCTTTTGAAGAGCTGGTTAGCATACTTCCCTTGGGGGAAGAAGGTAGAAAAAGCAGGCCCCTGAGGAGGACTCAACACCACTAGAGAGTAGTTGTGAGAAACTTGCATAGCACCCCTGTGACTGGTGGATCATGGAGGGAGAGGAGCAGGGGCATGCTGCTGTGACGAGTTTGCGGCATTCATGGTTTCCAGTGTGTCCAAGGACTCTTCAGCCGAGGAGTATTGCCAGGCCTACATTGGACTAGTGCCATCCCCTACAAGGAACCCCTTCCCCTACAAGGACCAGGTCCCCTTGTTTCCAACTATTTGGCATTTTCTTTATACTCACAAAGGAGACATGGAAAGTTTAATTTCAAGCCACGGTATCAAAAGTGGCACAGCAATTGGTTAGTGGCTTGGAACTTAATTCAGGAACACCTGACTCCTTCCCTCTCATTTACCCTTTAGATGAGATGTATGAGATGTGTAACTTAAAAGAGGCTTTAAACTTTATTCACAGGTATAAGGAAGCATGGAAAAATATTCTCTCACTGCTCTTTGAACTTCTTCCTGCTGCTGAACACATAATGCAGGGATGCAGAATTTGCACATGGATACCAGCATCCAAGACTATGATTAGCAATGGCTTCTGGAAGGTAGAGTTTTCAAGGCTAGTTGCACCTGTAACTAATCAATAGATATAAAAATTGAGCTTCCCACATGGGGATGCCACATGCAGAAACACCAAGGCAGGAGTCAGATACAAACAGAGACAGGAGTTGGATACAAACGGATTTCGTCGGATGAGTCTTCTGTAACTGGCAATGATACGTATATAAGCAAAAGAACTGCTATGAACCATTGGTGATCTAAAAGAAAGAAAACTATCAAAGATTGAAATCACAAAGAGGATAATAAATTTGGATTATAATTTGATAAAAGATAATATTTGAAACATAGTTCAAAAAACTGCTGTCCTTGCCTGCCCTCACCTGTTAGGTGGGGTCCTCTGTCCTGCAGCAATCAGATATTTCTGTCCTCCAGTTTTTCCTGAAGAAGTGGATATTATCCCTGAAATGCATCGAACCAACAGGGTATACCCCAAGGATTGGGTAACCCAGACATGAATATCTGAAAATGTTTGATACACATTTTTAATGAATTTTAATGTTAATGATTTTAATTATATTAAATAAAGTTAAGGTTTTTGATACACAGTTGTAATCTATTATTACTGGCCTTGAAAGTCCCATTATTTGAAGTCTAAAAATTAGGGATGTGGCCATGCATTAATTAGGAGGTTGGTTAGATTTCATAAGCGTAATCAATAGATATATATATTTTTAGCATATTCTAACAAACCATCCAGGACCTCTCTAGCTGCTTCTATTATGGAATAATTCTCAAAAATTCCTAAAGATCACAACAAAGACTAAAAATAGGTTTCATTAGAGGCCTGGTTGCAAAATTTCTGGTACAATTTTAAAGACAATTGTCTACAATACCTATAGCTAAATAGGTAGGTGAATAAGTGTTTGTTTTAAAGGTTCAAGGAATGCTCAACTTACATGCAGCCATACAACTCAACTGTAGAACATGAAAAAGAAAAATACCTCCATGTACAGATAGGATTTGGCTTTTATAGAGGAAAAGTGGGCATGGAATTATTCCTACGCCAAGTTCCCTTTTTCATGTATGAAAAGTCATCACAGTCAATCACAGCTCCAACACAGTTCCTTTTCCTGGTCAAGTTCCCAATACTAAGCAGAAAACAAACATCATTCTTAGTATTATGTTGGGATTTACAAATGGTTCAACACACTGAACAGATCAGGAATTTAAGGATCCCAAATCCCTTTAAGTGTTAAGGTTTACTAAACAGTGTGGCCTCAGTTGTATTATTTTTATTTCTTCCTTCATCCAGCATCCACAAAAAAAGTCTCATAATCCCATGCAAAATAGATCTCAATAAAAAACAGTCAGAAAAATTTACAGAGAAGTGCTTTTGAATAGACACAGCACCATCTATAGGAAACGAAGAAGCAAGAACAAAGACAGTTTCTATTCACTAAAAGTCTTGGCTTCTAGCAGCAGGTAATTCTTATATATATATATATATATACACACATATATACACACATATACACACACACACTTTGTTAAAAGGTATGTATTGAATTATAAATATATACACACACAATACATATTGAATATTATATATATACACACACACACACACACACACACACACTGTGAAGGGGATTAGCACATCGCAGGACACTGTGGGACATCAGATCAGAAAAGTCTATTTATTATGGTCTGCCATAAGTCAAACTGCTTCAATTCAGCATAAAGCATAAACAGAACAGCTTATTCCAGTATTACATTCCACAGTTAGGTGATTAAACAGTCCTGCTGCCAAAAGCAGTTATATATACACCAAAAGATGACCTGGTACTAACAGGTAGCAAAGGTTTTCAGTATCGGTCTGTCATCCAAAAAGAGGGAGCTGTACTAGTTCCAAGTAAGGCTCACTCCTTATTCCTAAACTGACAGAGACATACCTGTCAGGCCAGTCTGGAAACCCAGCCTATACCTGCAGTGGGATAGGAAGGCCCAACCAGATCCTTCTCTCCTATCCCAGTGTCTGGGCCCTTTATTACCTTAACCAAATGGCAACCCCAGGTCGCCAAACAAAATTTCCTGGACTCCTTTGGCAGTAACCTCTTTTCAGAGAAACCACTCTCTTAAAGGGAGAAATTTATCTGCCACACAGGACTCATGTACAATCCTGTACAAAGCATTCCAACATTATTTAAGATATGCATTTGTTTAAATAATACATTACATTTAATTTACCAATTTATATTTATTTTACTTTTCTGATTGGTAATGTAGTTTATAAACATTCAGGTTTTAATATACATATAAATATGTGCATTGAATAAATGCCATTTAGTCTGGAATGCCACATAGAAAAGAAAAGGCATTTATAACCCCAAGCACTAAGAATATGGTCAATAAAGCTGGATTACACAAAAAAAAACCACAAAAAGACATCTCTGTAAACAAAAAATATAAAACTGTAAACATTTAAGGGAGACCAGATCATGTATGAAGGGGTGCCGAGATGTTCCTGGCTTTGTCCCCTTCCGGATGAATTACAAAAATGAGTGTGGGGGCATATGACAGCCTAATATCTTAGTATGTAACTGTGCAAATATCAGGTCTTTTCTTAAAACTGTTTTTTTCTTTTAGTAAGAAGTTGTGATAGCAGAGGCACAAGCAAGTTTCACGTCCTGGACGTTAATTAACCTGTAGTGCCCTGGGGATTGCACACTGAGCTAATCAATGATTGCAGCAAAGGCTGCAATCATTGAGGAGAGTATGCGATCCTCAGGGCACTACAGGTTATTTAACCTGTAGTGCCCCAGGGATCGTAGTGGAACTGCAGAGTTCATCTGCAGTTCAGTTCCCACAATCACATGACTCTGACTACAAGCGATCCCCGGGCACTAGAGGTTGAATGGGGACAAGTTGGTGGACTACCTACCCCAGGGCTCTAGTATCACCGGAGAGAATTATGCTAACCTCCTGGATCAGCTGAAGTAGGCAATTAAGACGAAACGTCGTGGAAAGTTGACCAAAGGGATCCTTTTTTTTGCAGGACGATGCACCTGCACATACATCCAACGTTGTGGCTGCCAAATTGAACACCCTGGGTTTCCAATTGGTCCACCATCCCGCCCACTTACTTGACCTGGCCCCTTCGGACTATTATTTGTTCCCGAATTTGAAGAAAGACCTGAAGGGCAACTTTTTGAGGATATTTTTAACGTCATAGATGCTGCTGAGAGCTGGCTTGCAGCCCAACCAAAGAACTTTTATTTGAATGGTCTAGAAAAGCTGCAACTACGCTGTACCAAGTACATCAGTCTCAGGGGGGAATATGTTGAATAAATGTGTTATTTCATAACACTGGCTCTCTTCTTTCTGGGTAAAGCCAGGGAATTCTCAGCACCCCCTCATATATCATATACTGTGTGTTTACAAGGATGACATATATATTGACATTTTGTTACGCTTTCACAGTGTTTATGTGATTAGTGTCATAACTTTAGCCATAACACCTCATGAAACCAATATGGGATTTGGGGGATAGAAGGGAGCCCAATGTACCAATGTAGTGATGCTGTTGAACAAAATTAAACATGGAAGATAACTGAGATCAAGTACTGTGTAATTAGGGGTTATAAAGGTTGCAGTTGATGCTAACACTGATATCTTCTAAAGTCACGAAGAGCTATTCTACTGAAGGAATCTTTTG
This sequence comes from Pyxicephalus adspersus, assembly GCF_032062135.1. Lineage (NCBI taxonomy): Eukaryota > Metazoa > Chordata > Amphibia > Anura > Pyxicephalidae > Pyxicephalus > Pyxicephalus adspersus. The sequence goes on from NC_092869.1 coordinate 35,630,501, forward strand.
CATGGTCATTAGTCTAAGTTCTACCTTGATTTCTAGGTGCAGCAAGCACAATTTGTTTACCTGTTGTAAAGCCTGATTGGTGTCCAAGAAGCACAGCAGATCCTCCTTCCTATCTGAGAATTGATTAATATTCTTCATAGTTTCTAGTTCATCTGACCTTTCCAGTGCTTTTAAAATGAACCCTAATTTCCTTCTTCCTAGGGCTATGTTTTGTCAACTAAAACTGCCCAAAAAGTAGAGGTTTGTAGTTCTACAAAAAAAGGAGCTCCAGTAAGCCAATTGTTCCAAATATCACAGGGCCGTCAATGTAATCCTGTTTTTTTTTTTTTTTTTTGCAAAATCCCATAGCTAAGCAAAAGAAACATTTGTTCCTGTATGGCTGCTGCTCTTTGCAGAGTTTCTGGGCAGAGTGATCTCGTATCCAAAAAACTCTTTTTAGTCTGGGAAAAAAGGTGGAAGTGGAAGGAGAGAGCAGCATAGGACACAAGCTTTAGAGGGAAGTGTTTTTCACTGAGGTCTGTCCCTAAGAGGACTAACACAAAGTGAGGTCTGCACTGGGGTCAGTCGCTAAGAGGTATATCACCAAGTGTCTGTAACTGAGGTTTGCACTGGAAATCTGTCATTTTGACAACACTGTCCCTCAAGGGCTGCAGCAAACATGTTCAGTAGATATTCTTTGACTGTATTTCTTTAAAACATACTCCTCACGCGTTGTTCAGATAGGCCCACTTTTTGCAATATCCTTCCTCTTGGCTTAGGTTTAAAAATCTTAAGTGTGGGGATATGCTACTGCTACTATTTTTTTCTTTACTCATCTGTTTTGGTTTGAGGGATTAAAAAATGGTTGGAGGAAAAACTGCATTTACACCAAGGCCCAGAGATTGTATAGTTCTGCAAAGATATGCTGATGTAATAGTAAGGTTCTGAGGACAGAATAGTAAGATAGAAAATTATGGTTAAATTTTTAATACGTAAACTGCTACTCTCTCATCTCTAGCAACATATTTTTTCTTGCTATTACATTGACTATAATGACAACGTTCCCATCATTGATTTAGACACTGTGTGTTAAGATTAGTTGCATATATTGTTAAAACAGACACTGCCATGTGCCACAGAGACAGAAGGCCCAATCAAGATTTTGAGGCTCCGTGGTCTGTAGTTTGACCCAATCCGTGGTAGTGATGGGTATCACTGGAGCCTGTAGACAAATGCCTAACAAAAATAAAGAAATAAAATACAACCTATACTTTACAACTGACCTTGAAGCAAAATGCGGAAAAACAGCACTACTAATATGCCCATGAAATTTGGGATCCTCTGCTTTCTTAGGATCTTGCTGGAAGACATATGATATTACCCCAAGCTATGTGTCGCAGACAGAAGCCTGAGCATTAGGCAAGTATAAAACACATACATTGTTCTCCTGTACAATGTAACTACCTGTCCCTCAGAGGGTCCTAAAGTCTCCAACATAGTCTGATGACATTTTCTTTTTTGGGAAGTTGGGGGAGCCAGTTGACCTATCAGTATATTTCTAGGTTACTTGAGGAAATGAATATACCCAGAGGAAGCCTTGGAGCAGGGGTGCTCACACCTTTTTTGGATTGCAAGCTATTTTTTAAATGACCAGTTCAAAATGATCTACCAACAATAAAAACTTGGGACTTAATAACTCCTGTGTCTGGTAGAGTTTATTTTGAAAGGCAGGGCTCCACAATCTACTTGCGTTGCCTTTGCGATCTACCGGTAGATTGCGATCCACCTGTTGGGCACCCCTGCACTAGAGACACCAAGCTGAATTTCTACATGTATTTCACATAGTGATGCAACTGGGATTGCAATTGACAACAACAAAGAGCAAATAAACCTTTTTTTTTTTTTTCCAGTGATAGGTATGAGGAATGGAATTTTTGAGCAATAGATCATACTTACCTATAGGTTGGGCACAATGTTTTTAGTATTACTGATTTTAATACCTGAATATTGGTTTAAGTGATTTAGTGATAATTAAGTATGGAGTGAGATTGAGATCTTTTTGGGATACTTAACCTCCTGGGCGGTACCCCCGAGTGTGACTCGGGGTAGAAAAAGGATGATAGGAGCGGTAACCCCGAGTCACACTCAGGGTAGGTAAACCCATGGGAAATATTAATAAACACAGTCTTACCTGATCCGCCAGCGTCCTCTATCGTCCTTGGCGTCTTCTTCCTTCGTCTGGCCGGCTTTCTCTTCAACCAATGAGTCACCAGGGAGTTCGCAGTGGCGTCGGTGTGTGCGGACGCTCTGTTCGGGGCGGTGTGGGGCGGGAAATTCAAATTTTTTTGTATTGCATTCAATACAAAATAACTGTATTGAATGCAATACAGTGGATTTATATGTGTAAATGCAGTATTGTCTTTCATGAACATTATTTTACAGAAAAATTAAATAGTATTAGTATATTATTTAATTTAATATTTTGACATGATTTTGTGTTTAAATTGTGTTTTTTAATATACACTTACTATTAAATTATACTGTAAAATAAATTTTCATGAAAAACAATGTACCACTTTTAGACATAAAACTGGACAGAAATGAACTGCCCAGGAGGTTAATGAGGTTTTAAAAACTTAGGGATTGGTTATGAGTCACTTTAATAACTTGAGTGTTATTTTGATTAGGCACGATTTTCTTTTAAACAGAGTACAGAATTATCATCACATCTGTTACTGTTATCTGATACACAACATCTAACCTACACTGATCATTCTAATATATGTGAAAATAAAATGTCATAGGTATCTCATAACCTGTATGCATTGCAAAACTGTTATACATGCTATTGTAAACATTCATTCCTTGGATAAAACATTCATTCCTTGGATAAATCATCCATTTGTTTTGCTTTTTCACCATTTGTTCCACCAGTACTTACAGATGTCTAAAGAAAATGAAAGAAAGAAAGAAAGAAAGCAAAAATGTATATATTAATGAAAGTAAACCCAAAGGAGCTTTTCCTTGTCGACACCTAGAAAAATGTAATACAAGCAAAAGCTTCACAACCATTGTAAAAATGTAAAGAAAATACCTTTTTTCCTTCCTGACTTCGGAATTAAAGAAAAACTACTTAAAGTCAGAGCTGAGAGGTGTGAAAATGCTACATGAAAATCTTACAGATAACAAAGTAAACCAAACAGCCCTCAGAGTGAAACATTCTTTTATCACATTTTGTGTTGTTTTTTTATTTTTTTAAATGACTGTTTTATTGTTTAATATTATACCATTTACAACATGATATAAAACATGCAAAAGAAAAGTTTACAAAAATACCGTCCTCCGATTCCCAATACATAACACAGGAAACAGAGACCAAAAGTTGTTAACCCTAGACCAATTCAAAAGTGGCAAAATGCATCAGAAGAGGAAATTCAGAAGATATTTAAGGCTTAATATAATAGTAATCATACATATAAAAGACTGCATAGCCATGTCCATCATTCCTACTTCGTGGGGCTCCCGCACACACAAATGGGAACGCCCTACAATGACTATATCTACCATGCATATTGATCATTTATGCCGTTACTGGTTAAATCCTACAATTGAGTTACTGAAAAATCTCAAGATGTATTTAGCACAAGCAACCCAATATTATTTGAAAAGTATATGTCACGGTGGGATAGTGGACCCTCTGCGTCACCAGCCCCATAGGCAGAGACATGTATGGGGTACAGAGTTTATGACACCAGCCTTAGGCTTCACCAGCACACCCTGCAAAGGGTGATGGACTTTAGAAGGTAGGGCCCAGGTTGCGTCCACCATACACACAGGGGCTGGTAACTGCTGACTGACAGAATAGTAGACAGATGAGCCAAAGGTCAGGGCAGGCGGCAATCAGGAGTAGTCAGACAGAGCCATGATCTGTATGTCAATGAGACAGTAAACAGGATCAGGTAATGCGGACAGGGATCTGGAAGCAGAGCCTAGAAGAAACTCTTGTTCAGGTAACTTCCTGTTACCATTCACTTCCAGGTTTACAAAAATGCACAGACTCTAGGGCAAAGTCGCCTGCTGATATGAATACAGCTCCCCTCCTGCTTGTTGTTGTACCTACTGTACATAAGTAGCCTCCTGTTTTATTTTATTGAAGCCAAAAGATGTCTCACTATTTCTCCTTACATAAAATACTTTTCTCCACCTGGGATGGGGGGAGAGGTTGCTTTAAATATTTGAAAGAAAGCCACAAATTCTCCCCACCTCCAAATCAGAATTTCTCTCAGAGGTTTTTAATCAAGGAAATATCACAAGAAATTCATGATGGATGTAAGGGTTTGGAGAGTTATGATGATGTTTCAGAATGTGATGACACAACTATATTTTTGAATAAATGTTGTTGTTCATGAAAAAAATAGACATCCCCTGAAAATAAGCCCTAGTGCATTTTTTGGAGCAAAAATTAATATAAGACACTGTCTTTTTTTCAGGGAAACCCACTAAAAGGAAACACACACTTTACAAAAGCCTAATTTCTATATTTTCTCTAAATAGCTGACATAGCCAAACTATTCTCTGGCACAGTCACTGTACAATTAGACAGGTTAGTAATAATAATACTACTTGGTCTGTTTGCCAACTTTCTAAAATATAGGTACTGGTTTAGTTGAAGCCAAAAGGTTACTGGCAAAAGCTGGTAAGCTGGCAATTACCTTGTAATACTAAAGTAAACACACACAACCATATGTTTATTACAATGGAACCAAAACTACCCCACAGTTCTGCTTATAATCTTATCACCTGGTCCTAATCAGGGAAAACATACTACCAGAGAATTTCCTATCTACATATAAGAGTGTTTTCTCATAGAAGGATAGGCAGATATTGTCTGTCTTTCATTCTTTGTAAGAGAATGCCAATGTAATATCCATCTAACACTGACACTGAAAGTTAGTGACTTTTCCGCTCAGATTGAACAAAATAAAACTTTGCAACTGAAAGAAATAATTTTATACATGCTATTACTCGACTGATTTATCAAATAAAGTTAAAGGAAAGGCAATGAAAAGTAGCATTGAGGGAATAAAAGCCAAAACACAAGAGAAGGTGTAGGAGGAACGAATATTATCTGCAGAAATTAGATGGGCCAAATGATAATAGATAATACAGACTTCACAAAATTAGAGGAATGGGAATCTTCCAGCCAGCCTTTTAGAACAATTTAATAGATGGAATAAGAAATAAGAAATAAGATTCTGATAAGATAAATGGCCATTTATAAGACACAATGCTCACTGCAGCTCGGCTGGAAATGAACGATTAAACCTCTATGAAAACAGCAGCATTTTGGAGCATCCTCTATAAATACACTAAATAAATTGCTTTGGGATTTTTTTTACATCTGTACACCCACATTGCTTTACAGCTTTATGGTAAACTGGTTCAAAATTGTTATTATTAATAACAATAATAGCAATGAAAAAGAGGCTTAGTGTTTAGAGGGAACTACATTTAGCGATCGGTGTAAGCTGGTAAAACTGAGCTGATTTATAAAAAATAAAGGTAAGTGGAATGCTTTCATTAGCAAGTCCAAATAATAGGACTTTTAAGGCGTGTCTTATTATGACAGTTGACTTTTTAGCAGAATTTAGACCCCTAAAACTCAATGGATGTGTCAAGAAATTAGCAGGATGGATAATCAACTGTATTTCTAACTGGATCAACTGGTCCATTTGGTTTCATGTTATAATGCCACTTGAAACAGGTCAAATACAGGTCAGAAAAAGGGAATGTGTCAATGAAATCTAAATAAACACAAAAGCTTCCCAGTAAAGCTGAAATTAACAAACGTCTGTATACACGGGTCTTTTCTTTAACATTATATATTTATCTTAAATGCAACACTCACGCATGTGACCTGAGCTCCATCCACTTCAGTGGAAAGCGTTTCTGCTAAAGCCTACTGTGAATTAAGTTTGACTACACATGGGGTAAGATACAAGACTGGGAAGATAATGAAGCCTTAATCTACAGAACAAGGTAGATATGCCAAAAACTGCATTGTGGGTAAGTATCTACGATACATACATTTATATTTGGATTTATATCGACATAGTATAAAAATATATCAAGAAAATATGTAATCCTATTTAATACTATTGGGTCGGTTATACTGGTTTGTATATAAATAACCTGGGGTACTTTGCAAACCACAATTTTTTTCTATGAATATATGTATTTGTTGTTCTAGTAACATGTACAAATAATTCCTTTTTCTTTTTTCCCCCAATGCAGCTGGAAATAAATTAACACCTTGATGATTGAATTCTTCTCCTAGTGTCTCTTAGAGCGTGCGTAAACAGGTCTTTGTCCTTGCTTCTAACAATCATTTGTGAGGATACTTAGAGTAAGAAGGACTTCAAACTTATGGATTACATTTTATTTGGACCATATGGAACAATGTGTTTATTACTGCATTTGTTCGGAATCATGGTAAATGTATGATCAGTTCTAGAGTATATGTATTGCTTTTCTACCTATTGGGAAAAAACAAAGGCATCTGAAAGTGCATTTTAGAAACAAGGCATTTTAAAACAATAAAGCCAAAAAAGTGTTTGACTTCTGTCTGCGCCCTTCTCTATGTTAAATTTGTGCACACCTACCCAACAAGGGTCATTATACAACTGACAGGTTTTACTTTGCAATTGGGTAATAGTAGAACTGATTAGGAATGCGGCTTTGTTGAAACAGATGAGTAGGTTTTGAAAAAGACAGATGAATTATACATATAAAATGATCCAAAGATGTGCTGAACAGACACTGTAGTCCAGATTGTGGATCAGATAATTTCTATGACACATTGGTTGCATATTGAATCTTGTACAATACACAGATAGCCTACATGTAGAAACTGGAATAGTAAATAGGTGTCTTAAGCTGCGTACACACTTCCAATTTTTATCATTGGAAATGAATGACGAACGAACGACGAACGATCGTTTGGGCAAAAATCGTTCGTAAAAAAAGTAACCAACGACGCCGACGAACGAGAATAGTCGCTGGAAATGAACGACCGGACCGGCGGATCGGATTGGACGACGATCGTTTACCATCTATCGTGTATACGGTCGTTCATTGATCGTCCATGGTCTGAGCATGCGCGGTGAACGAACGTTCGCTTACTTCCTGTGGTGCACGTCACTTCCTGTATTGTTCAAACGATCGCATCTATCGTGTGTGTACAATATCTGCGAACGATCGTGTCGTTATCTGTATGTACAGGATCGGTGCTATACGATCGTTCGCTGATATCGTGCAGGATTGTTCGTCGTTCGTTTACCAACGATAATAATTGGAAGTGTGTACGTAGCTTTAATCATAACATGCTGCATATTACTTTAACTTTTTAGTAAGTGCTTTGGTTGCCATACCGTGTTAAACTAAACTAGTGTTTAGAAGAACCATTTACTAATTACCATATTTTGATGTGACGTCTGTGGACCATTTACTTCCATTGTGGTCACCAACGATTTTAAAAGTAGTAATCAGATTGTTTGAAACAAACACCATAAATCTCTATTCTGGTCCATTGCATTTCGCCACTTTGAAAAGTAAATAGGGCTAATCTGATGATTTGTAACAAACACCAATGTCAGGTGTGTTTTTTCATAAGGACTTTATGGCAGTAGTTGTGAAATTGCCAGTAAATAAAAAAGAAAATGATAAACTAGCAATCATTCATAAAATTGATTGTCAGTTGATCATCACTTTTCTAAATAGTGCAAAAACACAGTAATACTGTTTTATAGATTGACCTGCTTGTCTTGTACATCACAGATGGAAAAAAAGCTTGCCTTTCTGCCATTCTGAAGTCAAAATTTTACATGAGGAACTGTTCAAGTGACAGTTTCAATTATATCATATATAATATAAGCAAATTGCCATCACCTCTGCTGACATTTTTCCCTTCTTTTTTCTCCTTTTTCTGCAGGTCCATACCAAGTTTTCTGCTGAATATTATTTTAACAAAATAGGTTTTTATACCATTACAGATATTTTAAAGGCTGACCTTTAACTATTATGTCCTATTGTGCAATGTATTTAAAACAGGAGTTCTTAAGGAAACTTTAAGCGGTAAAACTTCAGTATGAAAATATGCAATGGCTATTTTATTGTGTCTGCTTTTACTTTTTTAGAAGCACTGTTAGAAAGAAAACCTTTTTTCTATAAAATTTCAGAGGTTACCAATAGAAAAACCGAAGCCAGCAAATTGCAGATTATTGCTTCTGTATGTGTTTACCTTAAGAGAAAAGCCCAGAAGAGCAGATGTTTGCAGCAACATTACTGAAGTATCCGTTTAGTCCTTTTTTTTTTTTTTTTTTGCAGAATAAATTCTAAATCCATATATTTAAGGAAAAATATCAGGAATTGTCTAAGGATGATCCAAGGATACAGTGCACTCTCAGCACTACATATGTAGGATGAAGTGAATTCAGAAGAAAAAAAATCCTTTGAAGAAGCTTTCAAAAAAGATTTCTAAGTACAAACTCCATAATCCTTCAGGGATTCCTAGTACTCCAATGTTATTTTGGCAATGTATATTCTCAACATTGGCTTGGATCATAGAACAGCAAGTTCATTTGTATGGGAAGCAGAGGTATCTTTCAATGTAGAGTTTCTACTTTTGGATCCGGTCAGGTATCCCTTGATTTTATCAAGGTCATGCTGAATCAGCGTACATTTTATTGCCAAAGTCTATTTTTACCAGTAAAGAATACTTACATGATGCTATTGCTATAGTGGCTACTTCAGCAATTCTGGTTTTAGGCGAGTATATGGTCCTCAGTAATCTCCTCTATGGCACTAAACAACTCTGTGAAACAGCCATATAAAGCGTCAGACTGACAAAATGACATCAGAGACAGGCCCTCTGTCCCACTAACCATATTTTTAGATCCCACTGATGCAAGACTGCTTTCCCATCTCAATGATGCTGGGGCATTTTTTATGTCTCACCGATTCGGGGGAAAAACCAGCACTCCTCAAGTCCGGAGGTTGCCGGATTTTTGAATGTCAACCTGTACCAAGTTTAGAATGTATGCAGGGCAAAGGTCTCCCCCCATTCTCCAGAGTCCAGACACTGTCCACCCCCCTCCTCCTCCTCCTCCTCTAGATACTGTGCAAGACCTTTCTCCCAGTGAGCGCTCCATACAGAGGTATGTGAGGAAAAGAGAGTAAGGAAAGCTTTTATGAGGGCTTTAGAGTTGTAAGTCACCTTTTCCTTTTCCACAGCCTTCACAGGCTGAGCGCTTATTTTCACAGATAGCTGTTCCCCTTCAAAGACTTTTCAAACTTGGAAAAAAGATGCCGTAACGCTGTTCCGGTGCATTCAATGAGAAAAAAGGTCACCTTAAGCCACACAAAATATGCAGTACAATGCAGCTACATTCATTTTTGTTACATATTGCTTTGTGTACACATCATGTATTTTGTAACTTTTGTACACAAGTGCAATATTTGTCGTGGAAAAGGATCTTTCACAAGCCTTTCCAACGACAAACTACTGCACGATGCATTAACGAGTGCTGTACATACAGCACTGTTCTGCTCTATGGAGAGGGGAGGGGGAGAACGACGGAGCGGCACCCTGCTGCGCTCTCCCCCCCTTTACTTGCTTTACGATCGCTCGTCGTCCATTGTCCGTGGATCCGCCAGGACAGTTGTTCGGACGATGGACAACGGGCACTGTACACACGCCAGATTTGCGTGCGATATAGTCCCTGAGCCGATTATCAGACGAGAACCATTACAAGTGTGTATGTGGCCTTAGGGTGTCTTTTTTTTTTTTCAAATGTTCCAAAGTTATTCACTTATGATCCCTAAAGTTAAACACCGATGTGCAATCATGTATAACTCAAACTCATAGGACTCATAGGATTAACTCATAGGAAATGCACACGTTATTACCACATTATGGAATATCAAAGAGCAAAGCAGGCAGAAAGGGAGAAACAATGTAGCTTGTTCGGAAGAGACATTATCTGATAATATACTTCTTTGAGATAACAATCAGAACCAGATAAGAAGGAACATTACAAGCATTACATAACAAATAAGAACACAATTACATTACGGGCACAATGCTGACCAAGTGTGTGATGGAATGAATATCCAGTCAGTGCTGGTAAAAGCAGAACATCAATATACTCCGCAATGAAGGTATCACTAATCTTAACCAGCTTTACTAAGATGGCAGATGAAAGAGTGGATAAGACAGAATCAGCAGTCAAGCAACCTGTGGTTCACTAAATAATGGTGATTTGCAAAGGAAATTAAATTTACCAAGAGTATAGCAAAATCAATCTAGATAAAACATAAAAGTAGATAATAAAAAGCATTTCTGTAAAATGTATGTGGTATGTTAATATTAAAGAAAAGCCACTCTGTAAATGTAAAACTGGTTCCTATTGTTATTTTTGCTTATTACTGGGAAATTTGACTGGATTTCATTACTGTACAGTGTTTTTACTGTACACTGTATAGTCTTTTTGGTTTGGTTTACTTTAATGTCACAATCATATGTTATATAATTCTGTTATATGTATTCTAAGTCTATGTTAGAAAGCATCAAGGGTGAACAACTGCTGGAAAAAGTTGTTTCAAGATAAGTTAAATGTTAGTGTTAACTGTTTTCAACTAAAGACTTTTTGTAGAGGTCACATTTGTGCAGTATTGGGAAAGCTGAAATATTGTGCAGGACCAAGGCCTAGGATGGCTATGCAGACATGTGGCCCTGTAGAGAAACCAGTATAGGCTTTAGTTTTTCTGGACTGGTATTAAGCAGTTAGCATTTAACAAATAAGCATGTTGAATATAGTGTCTAAATTTATTCTACTAAAAAGGCCATATCTATAAAATAAAAATGAATTTAAGTCATAATTAATTTTTCAATAAATAAAAAGTGGTCTCTCATTCAGAATGTACACTAACACCATCATGAAATTGTAACATTTACATTCTATTTACCAGAGAAGGGGGAGGGGGGCCATTTCACCATGATTTCATCATGTCTAATTCTGTAGAAATTGAAGGAAATATGTAAACCCAAACACATATTCATAATTTAGGTAAGCTCCACACCATGGAAAAGCCACCTGTAAAACTAATGATCCCTTTAACATTTTGACATTTATAATTCATCAGACTCAAATGTGATTCAAGACTGACAATACTCTGAGTGCCATATTTAAAGCTGCACATGGTCAGTGCCTTCATAATCCACAGCCTATTCAAATTTAAGATGTTTTGAGATTCAACCCTTGATGAACATTCTAAAGAGAGAGGCTGAAATATTTAAAGAGCCAGTATTACTAAATTACTACAA
>NC_092869.1:35642258-35753067 GCF_032062135.1 Pyxicephalus adspersus
ATATATATATATATATATATATATATATATATATATATATATATATTATATATAAAGATTTCTTTGTATTGGACTCAATACACCTATTTTGTATTGAATTCAATACAAATGCTGCCCGGGAAACCCCGAAGATCGTCTCTGCATTCGCCGGCTGGAAATCGGAGGGAGAAGACGTGTCCCGAGGACCTGCAGGGACCAGCAAAACGCTGAGTGTGCTTGGAATTACCGATTTCTGCATGAAAAATCCACCCCGAGTTACACTTTGGATTACCGCTGAGGGGTTAAAGGGCTAAAACATGGGGGATTTGCATGTGTTAGAATGTATAAAATGGGATTGATGTATTAAAGCTCTCCAGGACTGGAGAAGCTAGACTATTAAGGAGAACTGAGCTGATGGAGTAGCAACTATTTATCACTGCTTCACCGCTTTTTTTAGTGACCACATTGGAAGTAAAAATAAATTCCCCAGTGTGGAAAAACAGAAAAAAGATCTGATGGATGTTCTCATTCTCCTCCTTTTACCTCCAGCTAAGAACAAACACTATACAGGATTAAAAAAATTTGCTAATAGCAAATTACTTTTAGAAAAACATTCTAGGTTCACTGATGAAAGTGTATTTTCTTCAGCCTTGGAGTGCTTTAATAAATCTGGCCCAATGTATGTTTCCAAACCCAAACAAAGCAACATTTCATGCTATGCTTTGCCATAAGGTATATTTGTAGAGAGTTTACAAATATTAGGATAATGTTTGGTGCACACTAGATTTTGAAGAGCACTTCATAGAGATGAGTGTTTACTAAATGTCAGCAAAAAATATCTTCCTAAATAAATCAGTTATGTTTATTTATTCTCATAGACTATAAAACACATTATACCTTTATTTCCTCCTCATCAATTAGAGGGCAAACAAAGAATGAAAGAAAATTGGATGAGTCTTTGAAGCAATATGAATTTCTTCATTAATACCAACACCTCTTTCAGCATAATAAAAGATTTAAAGATCGCTGGGAACAAGTTTCTTATTTTCCAATTTTGTTTTCTATAAAATTACAGTATGAATTTTTCATTCTGTAATTTTGTACTAATTTTGCTTTTTGCCCTTAAGGCACTACGATATAATTAACTGTGTTTTACTTACTCTAATAGGTTTGTGTATATTATCATATATATTAAATTTTTGGAGCCTGTGACTTGATGCAAGTCTTTATTACACCCTTTTTCGACACTTAGAAGTTCATTAAAAATGTTTGTTCCTGTAGTTACAATAAGCCGGTGATTGCAATTATGCTGTTTTGTAAGCATATCTTAGTGTTTAATATGTACACTCCAACATAAAGCTCTGGGTAACTGCAGGGTAATCTATGATATTAAAGAACAACCCTATTCAAATTAGGATCAGGAATGTTTTAAAATTAAAGAGTTAATGACGTCACTTATATTTTATTTAATTTTCATTAAATGGAAAAGCAAGTTAAAAAAATTAAGCAAGTACAGAGGCTACTTAAGTTAAACTGTAAAACAACTGTGTTTGGGCTACCGTACTTCAAGCTTGAGCTTTGGAGTCTCTACTATTTCATTTTTTGTTCTACTCTGAAGGAGCCTATGTTTGATATAGCCATCTGGCAGGTGCTTTACCAAAGAAGCTTTGGCAGTCCACTAACTAAAATTAAATATCACCTTGCATGGAAATACCAGCATAGAAGGAAAACCCAGACTGCTAAATGACTTAAAAGAAATGACACAACTCACTTCCTGTTCTAGCAAAGCATCTGACTCTCCTGAGTGGAATACACCTTACAGCATGTAGTTATTCACACTTTCATTCTACGCGTTTTGCGGCATGAAATCCGCTTCCTCAGGAAAAAAGGAGATATGAAAGTCCTGAATCAGGACACCTGACAGAACCCTTCTCACACAGAATGGTAAAAAAAAATTAATTGGAGCAGAAACAAGAACATGTTGGTAGCAATTATTAGGAGGAAAACTTTTAAAACCGATTGAATTGTCTTCAAAGCAATAATTTTTTTTTGTTAATTAGATCATCACCAAGTACCTTGTTATTTCATCTATACAGCAAACAATGCTGCCATTTAGCTTGGATCAACAAAATGTTTATTAACCCATTTTTTTCTGAATCCTATTGAGACTCACACTACAGCACTACAGTAAACAATATATAAAACAAAATATATATAAAACTAAAAATATTTACACAATTGAAAATATTTAAAACTTTTTTGTTTATAGATCAGCAACCAAAAAAAAACCACACAATTTTAACTTACCCACTAGACAGGACACTAGACAATATAAAATATGCGTGTGATCTTTGTAATCTCTACAAAATGTGTCTCCAACAAGAAAAAAAATGAATTTACCATTAGTGTTTTTTTACTTTGGCTTTGAAAGTTACATTACACACTTAAAAATGTGTTGGATAATTACAGCACCTCTATTCTGAAATAGCAGCAGCATAAAAAAAGAAAATGGGATAGCTGTTCGAAACTGGTGCTAAAATGTCATCTTTCATAAAAAGCCTTTCACTCAGCTCCAATTTGAGGAGATGTTTTGCTGACAGCATCACCGGAATGCATTACACCAGGATTCAGAAGTAATTGCCAGCATCCTAAAATAAGTGTGATTTTAGTGTGATGGCATATTGTAACACTGATATAAATATATTCCTAGCTGGACCATCTGCTTATAGAGTTAGTCTTAACCTGACATTACATATTGCAGCTCAAGAAGATGGATGCATTAATCAGAACGTTTTAACAGGTTACAGAAACAGCATTTTTTAATTTTCAGATGGAAAAAGTTCAACAGCAAATGCCACATGCAGTTATTGCTACAAGGCTCAGTGATGTCATCTTGAAAATAAGTCTTTCCAGGCTGCTATAATTGTGAGGAAAGGAAAGTAAGATGGATTTCTAAGGCCTAAATATCTTAAGTAAATGTTATAGTTTAAATTTATAACAGGAATATTAGAGAAAACTTGTAAATCTTTGTTTCCTTCGTATGACAAGGTTTACTGACTGTTAACAAAAATATGCATATATTATTTTCTTTAGCACAGGAGAACTTTAAAATTATCCGCACTAATTAATGGGTCATCCAATCTGGTCATTTTTCAGCTCATGTCTGTGGAGTACTCAAATACATTACTGGTTCACAGCCCTTAGGAGAAATAATGATCTACAGAACATTGTCCAAATGCTAAGGTACATGACAAGACGTGGTATTTGTGTGTTTTTTGTCCTGAAACTATATCAAAAGGCAGTGTATAGATATAATGGGCCTGATTTATTAAAGCTCTCCAAGGCTGGAGAGAACATACTTTTATCAGTGAAGCTGGGAGTGGATCTGGTCCAGGACTGAAAACATGTGCTAACACTTAGCTAATGACTGGGAAATTCATTCCAGGTTTGCTGAATCACCCAGATTAACAGATGCAAATGTGTATTTCTCCAGCCTTGGAGAGCTTTATTAAATCAGGCTCACCGTACATATCATGCAGATTGTTCCTAACACACAACAGCCCCAACCACTGTATTGAAAGTATATTTAGGAATGAAAATAAAGTTTACTGCTACCATGAATTTGAGACTATACCTGATGTTCAAGGTTCATGTGCCCAGTAAATTTATATTGAAATTAGCCAGACCAAATTGTTTGTAATCCTAATACACCGCCAGGCCTTTGAACTTTGAACCTTTGAAGGCAGCTGCTTTAAAAAGGCCAACTATAGGGGGTTTGTTGTGTGCCAGCTCTTTCAATATAAAAGGGTTGGATCCCTGCAGGCATTTGTCAGTATGTGTTAGAACAGTTTTGGGAAAGCTGAAAGTTTGTGTGGGGAGTTAGGTGCTATACAGTGGTATACTTGTTTTTTTGCTTGCAGTGGTATTTTGCACTACTCCCTTTTACAAATCTTTTTACAAACTAAAAAAAGCTGATGTAGTGCATGATCTTGGATAAACTTATAACTTAAAAACTAGCAATAGCTCTGATCAAGAAATGCTTAAACGAAGATGCACACTAGTAATACTAGTACAACTGGTGTCATTGAGACTCCTACTTTTCAGCTTTTCAATTTCTGGTATCCTGTGATCAGATGAATGTATGCAATGCTTATATGCATGACAGCCAATATTATCCAATATGTTTGTAAGGATTTTGGATAATTATTAAATTTTGTCTAAAGTAATTCACTATGCTAATGCCCTTTTTCAGTTCTTTACTGGTGCATAATGGCTAAAGGGAATTACTACAGTTACATTTTATGCTTGCCTGAAAAGGTGATTTTAACATCATGCCAAAAGGTTTTAAGAGTTTGAGAGTAAAACATTTTACATGATTTTGCATGACCGGGGTACAGTATAAGAAGCCTTCGCTGCCAGCACCAATTAATTCCTCCACCCCAAGAACCACCCTTAACCAAGAAAAGGACAATTACACCTTTTTGTTGGAAGAAATTGGCCACAGCAGCCCCTTTTATTAACACCATGTTTTTTAACAACATACAATTTTTTTAGTACCAACAAGCCCCTCCTTTTTTAAGCATCAGATAAACTGGAACAACTCTTCATATAGGTCCATGAAAGTCACCAATCCTCCTTCATCATCTCGCGGTCTCCGATCCATCGCCAGGCCTCCAGCCGCACATACACCGTCTCGGGGACAGTTAGCAGGTCTCCATCCTCAACTTAGCTTCCACAACAACCAAGTGTCATGCAAGGCCAACCTTACTGTCCGAAACCCAAACCTTTTTGTGTCCCCATCTCCCCTATACTTTCCATTACCTCACCTCTAACTTTCATTGACCCAAACAAAAACACTATGATGTGACAAATGACAATAGCCTCCCCCTTTCTTAACCTGGAAATTGCGCGCAGTCCCTGGAAATTTTCAAATGCTGCCCCCTACCCCTCGGACCCCTCTTTTAACTCCTGACCTTATCCCTCCCCTACCCCCTTACCCTCCAATGCTAGGATCCAATTTTCCCGCATTTTTCTCTCTTTTTTTTTTTTTTTGAACTTTTAACCCCAACCGCTCAGCCTTCCCTACTCCCCCTGTCATGAGGCCCTTCGCCTATCTCCTTGCTTCAGGCCTGCTGGAGGAGAAAAGCTCATGAGAAGTCATGTATACACCGATTACCTGAGCTCTGACTCTCTCCTTGACCCTTTCCAGTCTGGTTTTCGAGCTGCCCATTACACCAAAACAGCCCTTACTAAAAAGTGGCCAATAACCTCACCAGAGTGAAGTCTCAAGGCAAATTTTCCCTCCTCCTTCTCCTTGATCTTTCCTCCGCTTTTGACACTGTTGATCACCCCCTTCTAATACAAATCATGCGCTCCATTGGTATCAGTGACTCTGCTCTCTCTTGGTTTGCTTCTTATCTGTCTGACCGCTCCTTTCAAGTTTATTTCAGTGGTAATTCCTCCTCTCCCACTCTCCTCCCTGTTGGTGTTCCCCAAGGGTCAGTCCTTGGACCGGTCCTCTTTTCTCTGTACACCTCCTCCCGGTAGTCTCATATCCTCCTTCGGCCTACAGTACCATCTATCTATCCACCCCTGACCTGTCTCCTCCAGTCCTGGGTAAGGTCTCATGCTGCCTGTCCGCCATCTCATCATGGATGTCTGACCGATTCCTGAAACTCAACCTGGATAAAACAGAACTCATCATCTTCCCCCCTCAAATTCCAAATCTCCCCCTGACATATTCCTAACAACACTGTTTTTTGTCCCTCCTCTCAGGCATGTTGTCTTGGCATCACCTTTGATTCTGCCCTCTCATTTACCCCCCATATTCATTTCCAGGTCCTGTCACTTTCACCTACGCAACATCTCCAAAATCTGCCCCTCCCTGTCCCCAGAGACCACCAAACTCCTACACACTCTTATCATCTTTTGCCTGAACTACTGTAACATCCATTTCTCTGGTATTCCACTAACCCAACTTTCTCCTCTACAATCTATTATGAATGCTGCAGCCTGCTCCCATCCTATTGTGTGTCAATTCCACCACCTACTAGGGTCCTCTCCTCCTCCTGTGTCACTGTCTGTATTCGTTGGTCATTTGTTACCCCTATTTAATGTACAGCGCTGCATAATTTGTTGGCGCTATAAAAATCCTGTTTATTAGTCATAATAATAAAATCTGGAAATTAGTAAGGAAATGTTTTGTTGAGATATTTTTTAGGTCAGAGTTTGGTAACGAAGTGAAGAGTTTGGCAGAAAAAGGCTGCCGTTCAGGAGCAAAAATAGAATTACAGAATTCAGTATGGAATTGAGAGGTTTTAGTCTGTAAGTTGTGAAGACGATGATGTTTTGTTTCATATTGCTTCCCTAATTGTACCCCATGCCAGTACTCCCTATGCCTTTTTTTGACAATGCATTTTAATTAGACTAAAATATATGAAGAATTTAACCAAGGTTTTTTTTCAGCAGGCTTTTTGTAAAACATGACCCAAAACGTGATCTGCAGGCACTGGGCCTGATTTATGCTAAAAGCTAAAGCTTTTCAAGACTGGAGAAACTATCATGATAGATACTGGGGTATCCAGAAATTCTGAAATGGATTTAATTTAGGATTGAAAACATTTGCTAAATATTAGCAAATGACTTTAAGAAATCTATTTAAGGTTTGCTGGATCACCCAGGTTCACCTATGATAGTCTATCTTCTCCAGTCTTGCAGAGCTTAAATAAATTAGGTGTGTTGTATATTTATAGTGTAATAAGTATCCAAACTCAAACATCAACTAAGAATTTGTTAACTAAAATACACACACATTATAGATATAGATATTATATATACAGATATAATTTGCTTTGTAATGTGCACAGAAACTTCAAAATATGTAAAATCTGGTTATGATGTCTAATCAGCAATGTTCTAGAGAGAGTAAGCGTCCAGAATATGATTCTGCATACCAACAAATTCCCAAAATAAATATTACTTTGGGATGCAGCTACCCTTTAAGAAACCCAAATAAACAAAGTGTTCTTGATAAAAGCTGCCGCACAAAAATTACATTTTTAGTCAGTCAAATATATTTGTAAGATGCACTACATGCCTTTTATGTATGAAAGTACTGAATATGAACATTGAATTTTACAAGAACATATATTTACCATTTACCTTTCACACACACCAAACCTTTCATTCCTGCCAAGTTTATCTTGTAACTCGACATGGAAATTGTAGCTCTTGACTCCTACTTATCCACTGGAAGAATCATTAATTACATCTAGTGAAGTTTTCTTTTATTTTTAAACAAAAAAATGCCCCCTTGGTTCTCTTTTTCAAAACTGACCTTCAACATAAATGTATTCATTGTGTCCCTTTCGCTGAAAAATTGCTGTTATTATCAAATATTCAAGTTCAAAGTAGCCATCATTAGTAATTTTTTGACAGTAATGATTTTGAATTAGGGTAAAATACAATCCCATTCAACATACTTGATTTTTTTTTACACTGTTCCATAAAGTCGTGCAATGTTTCCTGTTCTTTGTAACAAAGACCAAAATCCAACTAAAATAACACAAAAAACTTTTAAATAAAGGCCAAAGCAAAATCTTACATCAAACAAATATTATAAAGAGAAAAACAAAAGTGATCAATGGCTGTTGACCTGCTTAAAAAATGTTAAGCACCTTGCTGCTGGTTTCATACTCATCTAGTTGTAATGCTTTTACAAGTTCTTTATACATGACAAATAAATAGGAAAAAATGTCAGGACTAATATGTATGCTTGTTTCTGGTCACTGGCTCAAAAAGTTCCAGGAGGCAAGCAATGGCAACCTACATAGTTGTCCTATCAGAGGTTGTTTTTTATTGGTATTAGAATGAAAGAATGAAAAATATTTATTGTAGTGATGACTGTATTGTTTTTTTATTGTTATAAAGAGATTTTTATCAGTTTTTACCTGGGGATTTCTCCAGAAACACTTCCTGCTATAGGGTTATAGGCCATTTCTGACCTGGTTTTCCAAAACCGTGCTTGCAGACAGTGCTGTAATTTTCTACCTTTAATAGTTTCTGAATCAATGATTTAGAATGAGTCTGCATAAGCAGAATGGAATACTGAAGTAAAATTTGGGGTTTACATACACTTTAAGCATAAAGAAGCCTGGGTTGTGATATATTATACAAGGAGGCCACAAAACCAATCAAGTCGTGGCAGGGTAGTTAAAAGTAGGAAAGTCTTCTAATTCAATGTTGTCAAGTACAACATTGCTTTTTTAAAGAGAAAGGTGTGTACATATATAAATTCTACAGTACAGTGGAAAAGGAAACAAAATCATTTTGAACTTTTACAAGTAAAGTTTATCTAGCTAATATTCTTCTCTGTTTTCCTATTTGGCGATCAACTCTTACCGTTTATATTCCTTCAGCTGCTCCTAATGCCTCCCACTGATAGAGCAGTGAATGATTCATATCCTCATAGCAGAGAGCAGCTTGAGCTGGTCAGAACATAGAATGGCTGTGTGTACCGCGAGCAGCTCCCCGCACAGCTGGAGGAAACAAAGCCTAATGGAATCCTGATGGGCGACTCACTTCCTCCACACTCCAGGCTTTACAAGCAATTACTTCCACTAAGAGTAGAACAAAAAAAAAAAAATGGGAAGATTTAAAAAAGTAATACCAATTTCAAATGCTATGTATAGAAATTGTAGACCATAATGAATTTGAGAAAAGGTGACTATGATATTAACTTCAAAAGACAGACTTCATCGACAAGCAGAATAATTCTATTAATTTGAAACATTGAAAATGGCTTGGGAAAACTTTTCTTGATTCAGTTTGGACTTTTAGTATTCAAGAGACATTTTAATAATTCTATATATTATCTAACTCCTAAGTGCTGATTTCCTAACAATACAACATTTGCAGATCTGTATTGGAATTGGACTCCCAATGAGACTGATGCCTATAAATATGGTATGTTTAATCTGGCCTGGGCAGGTGATCTAGAAGCTATGCCATAATGTTAGTCCCACTTTATAGTGGTGATGTGAACTCCAGCGGGATGCTCAGTCTTGGTAGGTCCTGATTTCACAATGATTGCAACATGTAAATATGCCTCAGTATCACATTCAAACAGTTGTGGTTGGTACATGGGTATATCTATCCAAATAAGCTTAATAAAATTTAGACTTTATTACAAATAATAATATAAATATAAATATATATATATATATATATATATATATATATACACATTTTTGCAAAGACAATCCTTTTTACGGTTATTTACCAAATAGACTGAGACTGTGGTTACAAATATGTCTCACAAGATTTAAACTTTGCCTCTGGGCACATACATGAATTTTGACTGACCTTTCTCATGCTGTCTAAACCCTGTGCTTCTTCAGACAGCAGTGCAGCATAATATGAGACTATCAAACTGCCAACATAATGAGAAGGAGAATATATAGTGGCACATAAAATGCACAGAAAAAAATCTCCTAAGTAGTCATCTCTTCAGAAAGCACTTTTTTTTTAGTTTGGTGCACCGTCAATGCCATTTTAGTATAAAACAGAGCTGTCAAACCCCAGTTACAAGATCGGTACACATTTTTAGTATTCATCTAAAATAAGAGGTACATTAATGAAGGTGTGGTTTTCCTTGAAATTTACTTTGTGGGTAGCCCTGTTTTTTTTTTTATTTTAGGCTTCTCATTTAAACTTAAAACTCCATTGTACCTACAATTTTTGAAGAATAGTTAAACATAAAATAGTGTTATTAAAGAGTATTGTACGGCAATTTACTTTTCCACATTTCTTCGCTACAAGTTTGGGAAAATTCAACATATTTCAATGGGTTTGGGAATAGATTGGTGTGATACTTTTACACTAGTATTGGTCACATTTTCAGAACTAGTATTGGTCACATTTTTAGAACCTACAATTTTAAGAGAGATGACATGTGAAAAAAGATCTTTAGAGCAACTTGTCTAAATCAGAGCTTCAGGAAACTCTAAATTATTGCAGAAAATGCTAAGCTAAAAAATGTTTGTTCCCATCTGACAGTGCCTGCATAAATACAGTCCAAACGTCAATTCCTTCCACTGACCAATAATGTAAGCTAGCATCTTTCTTACCAACCACTAATATAAGGGGACCTTTCTTAGTGGGCACCAATGGTAAGGAACTCCCCCTCCAAGTTATCGGGATGCATTTCCCCTGATCTCTGCTTTAGGAGAGTGACTTTCGCACTAACCACCACTATTTTTCACTGATTACTGATCATGTAAATAGACACTTGCTGTATTACTGAGGAGGTAGTTAAAATTTTTCTAGATGACAATTATGCTAAATGTGCCACGTCTCCTTTATAGAACCAAGACATTCAATACCTTCTGGAGCAAGCTGTGTTGTGATATGCAAAAAGAAACAACTGCAGAGTTTGTCTTGGTCATAAAAGAGTTACAGAAGAGCTCAGTCTCAGCTGCATTTAGCAGAAGATTTCTTCTGCAAGTCATGCAAACCGCCCCCCTCTAGGCCTCCATCCTGCAGATGAGGGAGCAGGGAAGCCCCTTTCATATCTAGGTGTCGTCCTTATGTCAGATATCCTTAACCCGGGGACTACCTGTACTGAACAAAATGTGTAGGGACACTACTCTTTAGCCCAGGCTCTGATGCACTCATTGTGACATAACAACACCTATGAAGGATGGACTTCAGAGAAACCCCCTACACACCACTGTACTATAATAAAACTATTACCACATTAGAAAAGCTATCATTCCTTGCAAGAGTAACAAGATGTTTCTTTTGGGATAATGGAGATTTGTGAATAATAACTTTCCTTCTTAGTTTGGAAGCACTTGTATATAAGTCAACTTTATTCCGCCTTTAATTTAACTGTGACAGTTGTTATCCCCTTCTAAAGACAGTTGAATGATTGCAACTATTGTACTGAAAAAAAAAATCTAAAATTCTATGAATAACTATACCTTTTTTTAAAAAATAACCGTGTAGTTTTTTTCATGTGCTGCAGCCTCTGAATTTTAGCAGCCTGTCTGCAGTCTTATAGGTCTTTGATTACACTGTTCCATGCTCTAAAAAAAGTTGTGCCTCTTAGATGGCTGCCAATTCAAACCAAAGTAGAACAAGTCTCCTATCTGTACACATTGCCCTTTCTATCTATTGTATATAAATATATATGCAAAGCCAAAGATCATTCCATTGGGAAAGGGCATTATCTTTAGAAAATGTTAAGTACCCCATAATACTGGCATTTTTGCAGAGGCTGTATAAATGTATAATTCATAATGAAAGTACATTTACAGTTTCATAAAGGTAAGGAAAATAAATTGCCACACATAGGACATTTTAAAAAATATTTTTACCATTTGTTCACTGAATATAAATATGTTGTAAATGGAATGCAATTTAATATATTCCAATAGTAATCTGCAGTATATTAGGCATTTAAATGTTTGTAAGTAAAAATAAAAATGGATAAATGATTTAGAAATGTACGTGTGTTGGTATTGGAGACAGTAGGTAATGCTTGATTTCTCTAGTTCTAGTTGGCAATCCCCCAAACCGCTTGATCGCTATCAAGCTACAACCAAAAGTGGGCCAGAAGGCACAGTTACCTATACAATCCCAGGAAGTCTACAATAGCCGTTATGAATAAATTGAGATAAAAGTAGTGGGCCAACACCACTGAAAGAAAGTAGAATTCAATACCAGCAATGCAGTGTCTGCTTGCCACTGGCCAACTTGTCAGCCTGTGAAATGAAAGCTGGAATGATCAGCAATGAAAAATTCTAGAGACTATGTAAACAAAAACGTCTAAGAAGGTTAGCAAAACCTATGCACATAAGTGGCCAGTTAGAAATAATTTTTACCTGGAAATTAACTTTTAAATCACATCAAGTAGTGAAAACAACATACTCCCCAGGTAGACTGTTTTAAAAGCAAGGTTAAAGCAATCAGGTTAAAAGCAAAGGTACTGACTGCACTACCAACAATTTTTATCAAATCAATGTCTAAGGCTGAAATCAAAATGTAAAATAAGACATGTCTAAAAAGCAAAAAATGTGAAAACCACATACAAAATAAATCCCTTTTTAACAAAAGCAGCTTAAAATAAATATTCATTAAGAATAAACAATTGCTACTAGGTTGGTTAATTGTTTGAACCCCATAAGCAAGAAAGTAATATAAAAGACAATCCTATTTTGTTCTCTCGCTTTACGCTCTGCTGCCCGCTATCCTCTCTCAATAATCATCTGTAGCTGAAAGAAGCTGCAGGTTTTATTAAATACCTGCATCCTACCATTCCCTGCCTTTGCCATTAGTATTACTGTTTTTCTGACCTTTGCAGTGTGCATTTCAGAGTTTACAGATCAGCAAACACCAATAAATCTTGTCAAAATTAATGCAGATGTAAAACATAGTTATTACCATCTTCACTCTATAAAGGATGGCCTGCTACAATGTTATTACAGCAACACAATTTATCCTGATTGAGAGGAAGATGAAATAACAGCAAGAATACGACACAGCCTTCCTACAAAAATTTGCTCTGATCTGGTGCACAAAGAGTGCCACTGTATTCAGGGGCTTTGATTGATTGATTCAGTGCTGCAAAAACCTGAAGGTTAATCTATTTGTATTTGAATATATTCTTTAGAAATTTTAAAATGGATTCAAAATTTACCAGTAGGTTTATCCAGTCTTTATTGGATAATCCTAATAATTTCAAGATAAGGATGCTGTGTCTGCTGATTTTGGTTTCTCATGTTTTCATTAACTGTAATCAACCTGCCACTATAGTATTTGTGTCTTTGCAATATGTGGTTGGGAAGGGAGCTAAACTAAGATTTCAGCATTATCTATTTAATCCAAAAAGTTTATCTTGCACACAGACTAGCAATTAGTTTACCCTACAACCAGTATGCTGGTAGGGACTTTATGCTTTTGCAAAATAAAGAACAATGTCTCCTCTATTTGTATGCAGGTGCATTTAGGAGAGACAAAAAGCACAAATGCATGTAATAAACAT
Source organism: Pyxicephalus adspersus (assembly GCF_032062135.1). NCBI lineage: Eukaryota > Metazoa > Chordata > Amphibia > Anura > Pyxicephalidae > Pyxicephalus > Pyxicephalus adspersus. The sequence goes on from NC_092869.1 coordinate 35,655,283, forward strand.
ATTAACTGGTACTCAGTCCATTGCTATATAACTGGTAGAGTGCATACTTTATTCCCACAGACCTTTTTATTTTGCCAAGACAGAGTAGCTTCAGGCTGCACAAAGGAATAACAAATAGGCCCTGTATAATAAAACCCTATGTTTCCTTTTTTTGTGCATAATAACAAATATATTACAAAGCAGCAACAATATAGTTTAAAATATCACTGAACTTCGAGTGCAGTCACATGTAAATATGTTTACTCCATCTACAGCCACCTTTCAAAGTCACATACATACTCTCTTCAGGAGTATGTCTGCTCACCATCACATGGTTTTTTTCTCAAGTTTTTGAGTCTTGTACCTCACGTGTACACTGCAATCTATCCTGTGTTGAGCTTGCACTCCCCTTGTTCCATTAAAAAAAAGTAACTGTATTCTCTCAAATTTGAGGTAGTGATTAAACTATCAACAGCTCTATAAAAATATATTTTCCTCACAGACGAAAGCATTGTGTTTTAACTTGCAATCAACTGCAGCTTTTTACAAAATAATTTTTAGAGGCTCTATGAGCTGTCTGCATTTATGTTTCATTATTAACTTGGATCCCTCTTCTAGATTTTAGATTGCAGACCATTGAGCTTGGCACTCTAAAGAATTTAATTGTAAAGTAATTTAATATTAAGTCCACTCAAGTGCCCTTATGATCTGCATTGTACTCTAACTGATAACCAATTATTTTCCTTGGCATCAGAGTGAATCAGTAATAGCCATCTCCATTACTAGAGAGCTCTCAGTACAGCCCAACCATACTTTAGATTGACAGATCAGCAATGTCTGACTTCTAATTACATCTCTGGCCAAAGTTTGACATGAAAGGGGGAATGAGAAGCTTTTTTTTATCATTTAGGGCCTTGCAGATTCTATGAAATCTGCAGCAGTACTCACTGTAGCAACTTACAATGCCAAGTAGGTGTTTCACTCTAATAAACTATGTTTTCCCACACAAGACAAAAAGTGTAAGCAACAAAACTACGCTGATTAATAATGCCCTGCAAATGTTTCTTAAAAGCGATATAAACCTACATGTGAAAAAAGTACTTTGCTTGGTTGGCAGTTTCAAAAACGAAAAGTAGAAAACAATATAAAGTTTTATTAGTCATATTCAATTAAAAAAACATCATAATTCCATATATATTAACACAACATTGAGTGAGATCAGTTCATTGCAGCTCAGTAATTCTTCAGGGGAAGACCACAATTCCAGCAGCTATGTAATAACGTTTTATTTCATAATAAGTTACATATTACATAAGCTGCTAGAACTGTAGACTTCCCCTGAAGAAGCATTATTTGCTAAATGTATCAGAAATTAGGACTATACATAAATTGATACTATATATAAGTTGAATTTTTTTGGACCCACTATATTCTTTTACAAAGGTTTTTTAGTTTTTTTTTTTGAATAAAGGATTTTTTCCCTTTGAAGGTAAATTCTGGAGCTCAATCATTACCCCTTCTCTATGTAAATATTTCTGAAATTGGGAATATCTGTTTATGAGATGATAACTCGCCCTTCCTTGTATGGGATTTGTTCCGTGACCTGTGGTGGGGTAGGCTAACTTTTGAAGCACATGCATGAACCTGGTAATGGGTAACTTTAATGAATGTATTTGAAATTGTCTGGTTGAAGTCTGATTTATGTGAATTAGTTATAATGAGTATTCTTTAATTTGATTGTTTATGCCTTCACCCCTGATGAAGCAGACACAAAGGCTTTCGGCGAAACACGTCAGGTCAAACTTTTATTGAGATTATTTGTATTGTTCTATGTTATTTGCAGTTTGCAAATTTATGTATTTTTAATATATAATAATAAAGTTTGCTGGCATTTTAAATTATTTGTAAAATGAATTATATGATGCTTTAAATGTCCAAATTTTTTTTTTTTTTTACATTTCATAAATATTAAAGGGTGTGGCATCAATGAAGAGTATGCAGTTTTATTAAGGAACCACTTACATTTATTTATGATCAACATTGCTGTATATATTGCTGTATATATTTATACAACATGGAGTGGGATCAGTTCAGGGAAGACTGCAGTTCCAGCAGCTATGTAATAAGTTACTTATTTCCAATTTCTGATTTTCAATTGGATTCATGTCAGGCGATTGACTGGGCTTTTCTAGCAGATTTATTTTCTTTCTATGAAACTAATTGAGAGTCTCCCTGGCTCTGTGTTTGGGACAATTGTCTTGCTGACATGTATACCCTCATTTCATCTTCAGCATCCTGATGGATGTCAGCAAAATCTTTTAAAGAAGAAAGTATTTTTGCCAGTACTATATGCTGAAAAACAGCCCCTAACCATGATGTTCCCACCACCAAATTTTACTTTGGTATGGTGTTTTGCTGGTGATTTGCAGTGTCATTTCTCTTCCAAACATGGTGTGTGCAATGAAATCCAAAGAATTAAATTTTGGTCTCATCTAACCAAACTGTATTCTGTCAGTATTTCACAGGCTTCTCCAAATGTTGTGCAGCAAACTTGAATCAAGCTTTAACTTGCTTTGTCTTCAGCAGTGGAATCTTGAGTGGTAAATGTACATAGAGGCCATGTTTTCTGTAACTGTACCTGCTAATTCCAGGTCTTTTTGAAGCTCTCTGCGAGTGAACATTGGCTCTTGGACAACTCTTCTGATTATTCTTTCGACTCAGAAATCCTGCGAGGAGCACCAGGTTGTAAAATTATGTTCTTCTGGGTTATGGCCCCAACAGTGCTCACTGAAACATTCAGAAGCTTAGAAATATGTCTGAAACCAGTGCCATCAGTATGTTTTGCACAATAAGGTTGTAAAGCACCGGAGAGAGTTCTAAATACTGACAGAATTCATCATGTTTTTTACTTTTCATGCCTTTTTGGACCTCCTTTACTTAATATGTTCGATACTGATTGCCTGTGCCATTCCATTTTATTACACATAACTTCATTTATGGACGTATTTGTTTTGAAATCTTTGTATATGTTTGTTACTTGGGTTGTAAAATAAAATTTTGTATAACAATATTTTAGATTTACTTTTTAAGCAATACCTAAATTCTATATTAATATAAAAATATCCATTCGCTTCTTGAGTGACTAAAAAACAGTAAGATAAAAAAAACAATTTTACAACCGTCACCTTTTACTACTCTGTCCAAAATTAAAATAAAAAAACTATGCTTCCACCATCTGTTTATTTCTCTAACTATCTGGATACAAATGTATACTTTTTTACTGTTATTGCAGCCAAAACAAAATAGGCAATTTTCTGGGTGGCAGCAGAATATAAAATGGGTGAATACATTTACAGTGACCTTCATGTGAACTTTGAATGTTCAAAAAGGTCTGAACTGACATTTGTGCTTAAAAAAGGCACAAGACAAAATTATTTGCAAAAACAAGAAGTTTCCTACAAAATTTCTCAATATAAACTGGAGAATACAAAAAAAAATTAATGTACTAATATTGATTACAACAAGAAGATATCTTATGAAAATATTGACATTGTATGCAGTTTCCAGCAAAATAATAAAATGCATTGACTTTAGACAGAGTAAATAGTACATGATAATTAGGTACTGCTTCTCTGAAGGTTAGTTTAGACATCTGTGTTCATATTATTTGTGTGACATTCCATACAGCTTTGTTTTCCAATTGATATGTCAAAAAATAATATCTTCAATTACAATTTGTGTTTGAGAGCTAAATTGTTTGTGAAAAGCAGATATTGGTCACATCTGGGAAAATAGAGCATGAAGCAAAAATTATTTTATTGGACTCAAGATACAGGTATGTGAGGATGTTAAAGGGTAAAATTCCAGCCAAATTAAAAAAAAATGGACTTATTGGCCCAAGCAAGACAAAACTTTTAGTGCCCATGTAAATAGCATTCCCCAATCATAATATATTCCCTTTACCTTTACTCTTTGCAGCTCCATGCTAGCCAGAGAAAATACCCAGCATTTTTGAGTTTGAAGAAGCAAAAAACTGTCACCGTGTAATGTCCCATGACCCTCTTCTCTGCCCCACCATGTTGCCAACACAGTTATTTCAGCATTGATGGTGGGGAGACCAGAGGTTTTTGAGCGGATATTCTAAAAAAAAATTAAGAGTCTGTACACAATAAGTTTGTGCCAATTTTATTATCTAATCTAAGTGAAAACCCAATTCCTGTCCACTTAGTAAGATAGGAACCAATCGCTCACTGCCCCTATTTTGATGTTTAAAAACATAATTCTGAAACAGGTTAAATGTTTAGAAAACTGATTACTAGGGGGAACCCTCGCCATGGATGACTAGATAATGCTAAGTGAGACATGGCAGGTTGGCGCTGCCGCCTTGGGGACTGCCTAGGCTGGGGTCTGAAGACTGAACCATTGTGGAAATGAGCTGGTTTTTCAGTGGTGGAAGACTTTGTTTCAAGCAGGGGAAACCTAAGGACAAAGAACCCAGAAGAGGAGTACTTTAGGATAGGATCTTGTTTGAGTTGAATTTGGGACTGCCACTCCAATGGGAGACCTACTCCAGGGAAGAGATTCACATTGCCCGGTATGGATTTAGGAGTTCAGTGAAGATGCTAGTGTTCAGCTGTCAATGTTGACTGTGATTATTGCTATAGGATGTGAAATGCCATTTTATTACCGTCTGCTACCCTAATCCTCTCTCCTTTGTGTTGAGTTGCAAAAATCCCCCTAATGTAAGACGCAATTCTTATGCCACAATTCTTAACCTACAAAATATTAAGACACCCCCCCCTAAGGGGTTGGGAGCTACATGTCTATGTTCTTAAAACAAAAAGAAAGGTAAATCTTTACTTAGCCATAATCAATGGCTTTCCCAGTCCAAAATACCTGCTTACCAGCATACAGAAGAAACACAAAGATAAGGATTTACATAGCTTGAAACCCCAGATCCTGCAAAAAATGTCATACTTTTAGCTATCAACATTTCAGCAAATGTTCTTGTACAGATTTAAAAACTGAGATTTGACATAAATTGAATATATATAAATGCACAAAGCAATCACTTTGTCCAGCTTTTTGTATTGTGGAAAGCATAAATTACAGCTGAGCCTCACTAGGCTTTTCGTCCTTCAGTTTTTCCTGCTGTGTTGTTAGTTTATCCTGCAGTGAATATATGTGACATACCAGCATATAAACACATAAATCTTTCTGTGTTTTAAAAATCCACACTAAGCCACCATATTCATGTATACCTTTACCTTTATCCAAAAGCCAGTAAGCCAGTGCTACAGCACTAACACTTAACCTGTAAAATAGTAAAAAAAATAAGGTGACATTTCAGGTATGGTTTCTGTCAATTAACAGAAGGTGTGACTGTGTTTATTACACTAGCTTTTATTCAGTACCATTGTTCTTGTTTTTCTTTCTGCTTTTACTGGTATTTTCTGCACACTTGGACAAATCAGGATCTATTCAAGTGAAACAGATTAGCGACTGGAACCATGTAATCACAATAAGAGTTGCTGATTTCAGTCTCCAGTGAAATATAACAGATTACACATGGGCCAATGTATTTACTGAAAAGGACACCATATTATGTATGTTCCTTTATATTGCACACAAAGAAGAAAACAAAAAATTTCAAGGAACCACAAAGCTCTTCTAGCTTTTATTCAGCAATGTATTACCGATTTCGTTAAAGGTAATCTGTAATTAAACATAACAGCTGTGTAGTCATTCCCGCGTGTGTGTTGGGATACGAAATTTAAGCCTACCCATAATGTAACCTGGAATGGATATGCAGAATGAACTAGGAAGTGGTTGTATCTTTTAAAGACTTTTCGCATTAAGTGTTTTGCTTTTTGCCAAAATTTTAAATAGGTTGTGTTATTGCTAAAATAAAACCAGAATAATATATTTCCTGGACAGATTTACTTCCCTGGCTGCCCAGACAACCATATTCCATTGCACTGAAAAGTAAGTGACTCTTCAAATACAATACTTCTATTTTGATTGATTGCCTGGTCCTCACTGCAATTATGGGTACAGTCTCCTGTAGTAATGTAGGGTTGGTGGGGGGAACCACAGAGAGCAATGGGGATCAGAAATACTCCTCTTTTAAAAATGTCCGAATTTAAAAATTCAAGTGACTGTTTCTCTTTATTCAGCAGCTGTAAGCACAGTGGGCAGCAGTGAAGCTTTGCTTTTCTTCTTTCCAGAGAAATATAGGCAACAAATCCAACACTTTCTTTTTAAAACTGTTCGACCAGCCAGCACTTAGCAATTTAAATCGAAAGGTGTAACCTGAACGTCGTATGCATGCAATGGTCGGCTTGGTAAGCATTGAATAACTTTCAGATTGTGCAAGTGAGCTGAGCATATGAACATAGAAACATATTAAGTGACACCAAAAAAAGACAAAATGGTCCATTAAGTCTGGCTTTTTTGGGGGGGAAGGTGGGGGTAGACAAATGTTTCCCAAAAGCCTTTTTAAATTTCTGCTGGAAATCTGTATCAACCATTGCTTCAGTACAATATTACTATTTTGATTTTATTTTGATTTTTTTTTTTATTAGAATTCCCATTCTTCTGATCATTATTTACCACCTTAAGGGCCCACTCAAATCTAAAAGTTCCAGTAATACATTTTTGCGACAACATGGATTATGTCAAGCTAATATTTGTTTACTAAGGCAGCCCATTCAAAATGATGGAGCTGAAAACACCATCTAATGTACCAAATTAAAAAAAAAAAACATGCATATTGAAAGCATTGGTTTACCCCAAGTTCAAAAAAAGCACTTAGCTTGAATCCCATGTTAATCAAATTATGTGAGTGTTTAACATGTTATATTGTCCTTTGGTGACCCAGCATTTTCCTGAAGTGGAACAAGGGAAATTAGTCTTTTGGTTTCTGGAAAGGTGCTTAGAACTTGGCTGGTTGCCACACTGGAAAGACACGAGAGTAACGCAGTGGTGTGGCAGTAGTCGTGCCCTGCTTGGAGCCAGCATATAATAAATGCAAATTTACAAAAAGCAATTAAAGTATATTTTGTATGTAAGTGTAAATCTTCCATGTAATTGTTTAAATATACTTTAACATTTTAAACATTGTGCTCACCCCTCATTATAAGACAGAGTCAGACTTTCTAAATATCCAAAATGCAGGGAAAAGACATTTGGGAGCATTTTAATCCTTTCCTTAACAATATATTCTGATTAATAGGCTTTTTGATTTAGACTAATTTATTAAAACTGTAAAATTAAATCTGTTTGGATTCCAACCTATGACACCCTCTATTTTATAGCAATTAGTGAAAAGCAATAGGGTAAACCATTTACAAAGGAACCTACATTTTTTTTTAATTATGTTAATTGGATTCCCAATCAATATAGCTTTGCAATGGCACAACTGAACATTAAGAAACTAATTATTCTTTATTAGAGCATTATTGCTATTCATAATAATATATATGACATTTATTACAATTTTTAAAATTCATAAAAAAAGCTATACATTACAGTTTTTTGCATACGATAAAAATTAAAGGATATTTCAAGTTTTTTTCATAGGTTAATTTCATTAGGCTTAGCTATTGCCAAACAGCTAAATAGTTGAACTATGTATGGATTAACAAACTTACTTGCAAAAGGATTTACAATTTTATTTTCACCAGTCTGGAGCCTTATGCATCACTTTCACAAGGGAGAGTAATGCTATTTTCTGCTAGTAGTTTCCCTTGACAAGTTACTGCTGTTGAGCAATAGAGCTTGCCTCAGTGTGTATAGACAATGAAGACTCAGTTTGACACCTTACTGGCCATCATTCTTCTCCTCCTGTCATTCAGCTCCCTGTGGAAAATACTATAAATGATGATAAGCAATGAAGCAGAGGCTAATTATATAACAGCTACTCCCTCCCCTAGTTGGAGATCAACGGTACAAGGGATCATATAAAGCTAATATTGAGAAGGAACCAGAGGAAACCAGGAACCAACTTCCTGTTGGGAAGGTTACAAGCTGTATATTATTCTACACATTATGCCTTGTTCAGTAATGCACTCAATAGGATGTTTCCGTAACCCAGTTTAATTTGCATCCTGAGACCTGGTCCTATAATAATTAGCAAACAGACTATGCTGTGGTTTTCCAAGAGGCAGCAGATGGTATGCCCACACAACATGCAGTCATTTTTCTCATGTAGGCCATTATCCATTCTAATTCATGTGACACCATGAGTTTTGTAGAGGACCCTGTTGATTATGCTGGCCTTTCCTCCTCATCCTTTTATACCCCGATACCTTTCCTCTTCTCCTTATTTCTCCCCATCCGCTCACCCATCCATCCCTCCAAACCTCTTATTTTTTTTTTCTGTCCTCCCCTTCATTCTGATACATGTATCTGAAAAAATCTGAAATTAATTCGTTCAAGGAAGATTTTTGGACCGGGGGACAGAGAGGCTGCAACTGATACAGGTTGATTTAGAAAAATGTTCTTTGAATACTTTTTGGGTCTGTCTTTGCATTATTTTAGATGGGTAGATGTTGGGAGGATTTGACTATGTTTTTCCCTCTTGTACTTTACTTCCCATGGTCAATGTCATTGTAGTTTCTTATGGTCTTCTTCTTAAAAAAAAAAGACATAATATATCGAAGGATAAAATACCAGGATAAGGATAAAATAATGATTTAAGAGTAAAATAAGGCTTGGTTCCTATGGGTAGTACAATGTATATTTTTTGCTTTTCTACTAACAATGTTTCAGTGATCAAGTTAGAAAATAACTGTTAGAAAAATATTACAAGATTTAATTTAGGAGCTGATTGTCGCACTTGCCTCTTCCTCACTGTGCATACGGGCAGTTCTGACTCTGGGCGTGCCTGCTTTCCCAAGCTTCTGTCAGTTTTGCCCATCCTGTTGGACAATCAGGAAATAGCCTCTAAATCATCCCTGGCTATTTGTCTAGCTCAGACACAGCACTCAGCATTTGTGCAACGTGTCCCCACTAGTGCCAAGCCCCTATTTCTGTTGAGCACTTCCTGTACACCTGTTAGTTAATTCAGTATATCCCCTGTTCATCTCCTGTGATAACCCCTTGTTGCCCAGTCTGTTTTTAGCCAATTTCCCTGTGCTGTTTCAGTGTTCCGCTCTGTCTGTGGATATTCCAGTGTCACCTGTGCTTTCTGTTGCTTCCAGGGTCTCCTGTATTCCTTGTGTCTGCACTGGCCCGTGTCAATGGTGTCTATTTCCTGGTTGTCTGGTATTTGACCCCTGGCTTGTGACCTGACCTCTCCTGCTTGATGCCTGCTTGATGCCTGTCTAGAACCCGGCCTTCTTTGACAATTCTTCTGTCTTTTGATTTGGTACGGTGTATCTTTTTATATAGATAAAAGTTTTTTTTAATATCAGCCATCACAGATGGCTATGTTGGTGACAAATTATGGTTCTTGCCATCAAATAAACATTTCCTGGACTGCTAATGGAACAGAATTTCCTCCAGTCCTAGTGGAAGCTCATGTATAATATCAGGTTGCATTGGAAATAAACATAAGATCAATGTGCTGAAACTGCAAACATGTTTTTTTTAAGCCAGTTTATGTGAAAAAAGAGGTCAGTATACTTTTAGAAGTTTGATTGCACAATAAACTTTGCCTTAACTGATATTATCTTAAAGGGAAGAATGGGTTTACCCTTACCCTTTTCTAGTGCAGAAGAGACTTTACCATCTGAATGCTCATTGAAAAGGGGAAGTTCTGGGGTATAACATATTTGGATAAAGGCTAGGAAGAGTTTGTCTAGGGATACCAGAACACCATGTGTATTTGGGGTTAGGTGCACTTGTTTAGGCAACAGAAGGATCTCTCTTTAAGGTAAACTGTTCATACAGCTACATATGTGTGTCATTTTTTTTTTTAAAGCAACACCCTGGTACTAGCTACATGCAGCGGTTAAAGTTTTTGCCTGCCCGCCAATTAAATCAGTTCTAGTGTCCAGAAGAGGGGGCAATGTTCTAATGAAACTTTGATTAGGTTGTTGGGCAGAATATCACGATTGCTTGATAAATGTGGCTGGTGGCGGCTGGTAGCTGGAGGTACTCAGATCGGAACTTACCTATCTGAGTTCTAATCTGACACTACTATACTATAATATTTGTGTTGGAGAAACACAATGAAAGAAGCTCCTGTCATTGATTCAACAGTGACATGAGCTCTTTTCATTGCGTTTCTCCAATCAAGCAAAAAACAAGGGGGTCTGATTTTGCCATAAGAAAGGGGGCAAAATGTAGTGTTTTGGCAAACTAGATTCTTGAAGACTTTTTCTTTTGGATAGGAGGGAGGGCACACACACACTTGCTTTCAAGTTTCCAATCCTCGAAGTTCCTAAGCTTATTAAAGAGCCTGGTTTAAACAATAAAGTAGACCCTGCTAACACATTTTATCAGGTTGTCAATGACAGGTGAAAGAAGAAGGGTTTATCAGAGTCTTTAATAGGCTTGCAATTTTCTTAAGTAGAAAAAGTGGCAAACAGCATGTGTGCCCCTTTTCGTTTGGCATAACCAGAAAACTATCTGTCCCCAACAATGGCTCCTCATAGATAAGAGGGCCTCCTCCCTACATTGTGACCCCTGTGTTATGGGGAGCTTATTGGAATCTGCAAATCCCTTAATAGAGGGGACGCCCTGATTTATTCTCCCTTGCCCTGGGGAATGATAACAGGGTTACATGTTTTTTTTTTAGGGTCAAGCGAAGTCCAAATATGCAGTGCTTTGGGGTTCACTTCTAGCACTGGCCACCTCAATTGGTGTAAAAAAAAAAAAAACACACCAGGCACTATGTCCAGGTGGGTAGGACTCCTGACATTTTTCAACCAATCCAGCAAGGAAGCAGTTGAATAAAAATGTCCCTTGCTGGATTTGCTGAACAGAAAACACAATAACAGAAGTACCACCTAGCTCATATCTGTCTCCAAAGCTGTTGCAAGAGCAGAGGTGATACACAAGGTTGCTGGCCTAGGGGGATAAAAAATTTATATCGAATTGATCGTAAGCTTTAAGAAATATACATTCATATGTGCAGTGCATTGTGCAGTGTAATAACAGATTGACATTTTTTATATGTTAAGACACATGGTTAAACACATAGGGCATATTTATATACTATTCCCACAGTGATTCATTCAACAAAAGTTAAATATGAAGGCTGCTGTTAGGTATATTTGTATCTAGTACATTTGCCTAACACATATTGTTATTACTTTTGTATGGATCTTCCAAAGAGAGATTGTGTAAACTGTCACTGCTGACTTTTTCAAAAAAATACAGCATGCATGTTTGGTGTTCTGATCTTCTGCTTCTAATACCTTCTCAATCACTGACCCATAATGAGTACACAGCTCAGGAGTTTAGCACAAAGTACACAACTAGTGCCATTGTTATCTGCATGCATGTTTTAGGTGTGACAAACTACAGAAACCAAAAGATCAGCTCCACATCGAGGCAATTAGCACTCTTTTAAAAGGAGTTCAGTAATGTCTGATTTACATAGACATATATGTACTGAGTGCGCTACACAGTGCTAAGTCTGTGTAAATGTTTATGTGCTGTAATGTGATCTTACTATTGTGTGACCAACATAAAACCAACAACTATTCATACTCGCCTGTTTTTGAGCCCGTCCACCATATACTGTACATAGTATACCCTCTTTTCTAGTGGCTTTGCTACACACTGCAATTGATTTTACACAATATATATATTACAGCACACAAACATTTACAGAGTCTGAACACTTTGTAACTCACTCCTCGGTAAATTAACCCCGGTCTAGTTATTACGGTTTAAAGCTTGATTTGCCCAAAGGCTATGATTCATTCCTAAGGATGTAATTTTTGTGAAGTGAAAAAAGTTAATGCGTAAAAAGAGAGTTAGCAAAATTTATTCAGATTTCCCTGAGGGAAAAAAAAAAAAAAAAAAAAAAAAAAGGATTAAAACAATAGGATAATGCAGTTCTTTTGAAAATTACTTGATTTGTGATCTGCCAAAGACCAGGCACTATACCATGGCTGTTATCTAATTATAGCACTTACGTTTTATACACAAAGTTTGTGTTCTAATTTTTATATGAAGTTTCCCAGGAGAAACGATTTTACATCTACTATACAAAAAAAAACAAAAAAAAAAAAACAAACACACTTGTAGGACCACTGACCCACACCTATATTTTGGTCACGTTGAGTGCAAGTGTTAAAATATAAAAAAACAATAGATTGAGAACTTTTCTATGAAAACAAAGACTTGTATGAATGATGGTATTATTCTCCAAAGAACACACAGTAAAAGTATCAATGATTTTAAAAGAGCACAAATCAATCAATTTCAAATATAGCTGGAAATATTTTTCAATACACAACAGAACTGCAGTCTTGAAGTTCCATAAACCAAAACTGCCATCTATCACAAACCACCCCCAATTGCAGTTTAAAAAGAGCAATAGGTTGCTAGGATATATAAATGTAACATTTCTCTGTTCCAGTGCAGGTTTGGCTATTTATTTTTAATAAATTTAAAAGAACACCACTTCACTTCATTTTGTTGTTTGTTTTAGGCTTTACATAACATTTTATATAAAAGAAATAGAGTGAATAAGGTATAAGTATACTTAAATGTCTATAGCCTGGCCATGTCTAAAGTTCACTTTAGGGTAAAGATTGCAATAATAACTAAGATATAGTTTGATCATTAAAATACACTAGTTTCCTGAAATGTTTCATCTTGAGCTTAAAAAATGCTGCTGAGAGACTACATTTCTTTCACCCCCACCCCTCTTATTTTTTAAATCTAAAAGAAATAAAGCCATCATTTCATGTCATTGTGTTTGAAATGTGGATAAACAAAAACAAAAAGAAAACAAATCCACACCTTTTTCTTACCCTGTTCTATGGATGCTTTTAATATCTTATTAGCCATTTCAAACATTCCCTGAGCAGCTGGATATTGCTAATAGTGAGCAGCTGAAAAAAACTAGCGCTTAGCCCAGACATCCCTGAGTTCAATACAACATGCTGCATTTAATCTAAAGAGAAGTTTCAAACCAAATAATCAAAAGTGAAACACCAACCCAATGATTGCTGATAGAACAAAGTTCTCTGGAATATTAGTTTGATAGTGGCCACCAAGCTCTTAATACAGAGCAATAGGGAGATGCTTGGAAGAGCAGTCCAGCTGTGAAAGCACCAATATTAATATTTCTTCCTTTATTGTGTAAAAAAAGAAAACTATTGTTTTCAGTAACATAGAAAACTAATCTTTTCATCTGCAGGCTTAAAGTAGTGAATATCAAACATCCTAGGAATGAGCTTGTTTAGCTTGTGTGATAAGTATAAATAGACAAAATTGCCAAACGGTTTGTTCACGAGAGTATTTAGAATGTCTATTTTGTGTGATAAAAAAAAAGGGTTGAAGAGCAAATTTACCTATATGTATTTACACATGACCAAGCTCAGAAGTCACTGGTTTATTATTTGGTTCAACCCCAAACCTCATTACATTCTCTTCTCCTTCAATACACAGACCACCATTTGAAAGTTAATGGCATTATCAGCCATTTATTTTAAACATATTTAACTGTAAAACCATAACATAGCTACATCCAACATACATAACACCTATATACTGACCAACCAAGTGCAAATAACATGATAAATGTAGTCACCATTTACCTTATAGACCCTTTTAGTTAAAGGTTGTGGAAGACATTACTGCCTAAAAAAAATTACTCCACAAAACCTTGGCAATGGATACCCCTAGCCACTTAGCACTGCCTCAGAGTTATTCTAAAAAAAATATCAACCCTGTCTGGAAAGTAAAATAAAATGTATTATGTTTTGGTTTAGTAGGCCTTTGTCATTTATTTATGCAGTGGTTCAGCCAATGAGAGAATCATTTCCATGAAGGAAAGTGCCAAAATTGGGTTTTGCCATTTTTGCCAAAAAAGTGTAGTATCATCTTCAGCCTGACATGGTAGAGAAAGCCTTTACCAAGGAAAAGTAAAACTATGCTCACACGATGCAGCTCCCACTACTCTGAGCTATGTAACATTCAGCATGAAACAGTATCAGGTATGGGTACAGATTATTTATTCGGAATGTCAGGGTCTAAACTGAATTTTAGTTCTAGTGCAGCAAAAGAGGATAAAGCAAAACTGGTTTCCATGATTTCAATGAAAACTACCCTTTATGGTGGAGCATGTATCTCCAGGAGACTTGTAGTGATGTGGGGCTGGTGAAAAGAATCACAGAAAGCAGTGGGGGTGCAGGACTCCAAATCAACCGTCTATGTGTCAGTTGTAAAGCCTGTTCAGGTTAGCAAATGAAAGAAATCGACAAAGACAAAGAAATGGACACCTTGACAGGTAAGTGTGTAAAAGTGTGTTCTGTTACTGAAATTATCTTTCATGACAAAATATCTCCTGTAATATATTTTTTTTTAAATCCAGCTTTAAGCATATGCTCACACATTGGCGCATGTGCTAACAGGCTCTGGTATAGATCTTTAAGTTTGTGCTTTTTAACCCATTTTTTTTATACTTTATGGTATTACTACGTACTGCTGTGTTGTACCATGGAACAATTTTCTAGCACATTTGTGTGAACTGAAATCATAGAAGTTCATTTAAATTGCCTTGTACTTGCATTAAACAAAGCTGCCCAATCAGCTGATGATACAAATGACCCCTAAGCTATCAGAACAGTGTTTCTCTACCTTTATAACACGGGGAACCCCTGCCATAATCATTATATCCACAGCTCCCAGTATTTTACTGTGGGTATTAAGTAGGAAGAATGCCTCCATTACAGATAACCAAGAAAGATCATTTGTGTCACTTAAACTGTAGGGAGGCACAAACTTTTCATTGCTCAGGTATCCTTTGCAGGAACCCTGGTTGACAATATAAACTTGATCAGAACATGCATATTCACAAGAATTTGGTTGCTCCATCCTTCTGCTCTTTGCACATTGTGATTACCCTGTGCAGTGCCTCATTATACAACAAACATGTCTATCATTCAACCATATTTTGAGTTTTCTATATCTGCATGCCAGCACATACCACTTTACCTATTTTTACTTCAACCCTCACACAAGCATCCTCTAAATCATTAAAACTTCAGCAAACCAGCAGATATCAATAACAACTAGTAACTTTGACTTAAGTAACCTTGCTATGGCTCCACTTTGGATCTAGTTGTAAAACAAGTGCAACATTTGTAGCTAAATAAGGCCCAGACTGAATGCTAGATTTATATCAAATACAATACACTAGCTTAAAAGTAGCACTAAAATTGCATTGGGAAAGGTGTGTAACATAGCTAAAAACACTCCTTACCTTTCTGATGTTTTGCTATGAAGAGGATCTTGTTGATAAGCTGGTTTGTAACGAGCAAGTAAAACACATGTGTAGACTAATTACAGTCAGGTGATCCGAAAACCCAAAGGCTTTTATCAAGGGGTATCATGTAAGGCTGTGTCTGATTTAACACACAATATATGCAATGGAAATGCATGAAAATATACTGTAAAAATGTCAACATGCTTTTTCATGCATTTCTATTGATTTCAGAAGGAAAAACAAAAAAGGGGAAGTGTGAATACATTGCTAAATCACATTTTATGATGCAGTATGTATCCACAAGTTAACATGTTTAAGTTGTAATGTTATTCATTTTAATTACCTACCCAAAATACTAAGCACAGCCCTAACATATGTGCATTGTGTTGCCCTGTGCTGCATGTGTGTTAGGGCTGTGCTTAGTACCTTGGGGAGCTGTAGTGGGGTACGGTGTGTTCTGTACCACAAAAATAAAAAAATAAAAAGCTCTGTGCAATTTTCATTGTGCTTTTATAGGACAAATTAACGCAATGCAAAAGAATACAGATTGTATTTGGACCCTAAAAGTTGTATTATGCAAACGTGGTAGAATATGACTTAAAACAACAAACAGCAAGGCTATATATTTAACTAGCTATCCTGTATTTGTAGTCTTTTTTTATCATTTGTTAATATTTTGTCTTTCCCAAGATGATGATTTGACAACTGATGGAAAGATGAGAATAGACCGCTTACAATGCAGAAATCAGTGCCTTGTGTGTAAGGGGTGGGGTGTTATACCTACTTTCGGCATTGTCAAATCTGGAGTTTTTTCAAAAGATTTTGTAAAGATATATGTAGTTTTACCTCTTACATTTAGTTCATTTTTATGTCGAAGAACACATTATTCTGTTAGGAACTAATGGGCCCTGTCACAATTATCTCAGTATGGCAAGAACTGTCTCAGGCAATTTGCCCTTCGCAGACCATGACAATCTTTATTTTATTGTATAACATGCTAAAAAAAATTTCTGTAAAACAAACAGTTGCCAGGGGCAACACAAGTACTTTCCTTTTGCTTTGCAAATAGGGCCAAGGCCCCTCGACCACCTCTCAGACGCCCCCATTGTACATCTATATCATTTAAAGGGAATCTGCCAGTATGGCAGGCATTTGTGTCTGGGTTGGTGCACTTTGTTCTATGACCTACACTCACGTAACACTACAGAGAAGCAAGGAAGGAGGAAAAGATTTTTATAATGTATAAACTTTGAGGTTTGGTGCTGGCCCTGATTTCTGAGGCCCTTGTGGTAAATGCAGGCCTGGCTGTGCTTTAGGACATTGGATGATAGCAGCCCTCAGCACCAAATGGCAGCTTTGACTGTGCCAGGTAATGGCTGTCCTGGTAATTTCTCACACACCGTTAAAGGAATGGTGTAGTCTGGGTTTACAGCTGTAAAGGGTAATATCTGCTGTACTTCATACTAATTGTAAATGAGTTTGCATTGCAAACCGTCATGGCTAAAACCGCACTGAAGTGTGTTGCCATGCTGCATTTGAAGTGATGCAACTCTGGACTTCATAAAAATGACAGAATAAATGTTCCATTATCAGTGTTTTAGGCCACCATTTTATTACCAGTGTTATTAACTTTATTGTAGATAAAAAATATGGTAATGTTTGTTGAAATTTAATAAACATTTACCTCACGGAATAGTCCTAAAAGGAGGGTCACTCCACTGCACAAAATGGAGGAGGATTCCTGTGTCAGATGATTGGCTGCCTATAGCAACCAAGCACCTGCTTACCTAGCAACTGGCCAGCTCCCTATAACACCCACCAAAATATGGCATTTACTAGGCACCCGCGTGACGAATGTTCAAATTATCACCAGCTGTCACTCTCCAGCCAAAAACAAAATGGAGGCTGTAGTCAGCAATGTATATTACATCAGTCTAAGAATAATAAAAAAATAAGGTCTTTTCCTCCCATACCTCACACAGGCTATATTGTTTACTGCTGTATTGCGTATATAACTGTGTGACTGAAAACAATTCATATTACAAATATGGTAACCTGAACACATTTGTGGATATTTTTTCTGTTTTTTTTGTTTGTTTTGCATAGCATATGTAAAGTATAAAACCCCTGTTTGTATTATTGTCTGGGTCTCGGAAAATTCTTAGGAAATTAAATAGAACCTGTCAGTCATTTTCAACATTTTTAAATAACACTCCTGCCTAAGAGCAGAGGCCATAGGGTTCTTCTTTGCATCCCCTTAGTTACTGTTTAATATTCTTACTTACAGCTTATTTATATCAGTTGGGTCCTTTGCAGTATGCAGTAGGGCAATGGAATGTGTAATACATTGCATGTTAATAATCTGTTTTATGAAGTCTGCTTATTCATTTGAATGCACCACAAAAGCTTTAATTTGTTTACATTCCAACGTACAGTAATGAGTTACAAATTGTGCGGCACAGAGGTTTTCACAGTGCATTGGGGTGCCGTTCCTAATGAGCAACACTGCAGTACATATTCATGTGAATGGGCCCTAAGGCCTAGACCAGGCTTGTCAAGTGTTTCACCCAGAGCCAGTTTATATATTTCTCAACACCTCAAATATATGGAAGGTTGCCACCTTTTCAGTCAAGGAAAAGATCGTAGTCAATATGGCCTTTGCAGGTTTTTCTCACTGTACACAATGGGCCTGATTTATTAAAGCTCTTCATGGCTGGGGAGAATACACCATCAGTAAAGCTGGATGACCCAACAAACCTGGAATCGATCTTGTCCAGGATTCAAAACATTTGCTAGCAAAAAGCAAATGACTTTGAGGAATCACATTCCAGGTTTGCTGAATCACCCAGCTTCACTGATGAAAGTGTATCCTCTCCAGCCATGGAGAGCTTTAAAAAAATCAGACATAATGTATATATGTTTATAATTTATGCATATTTATATAATATGAACACTTCTAGTACTAAGGATCCAAACACTGCTTTAGTAGGGCTTACAGACAAGCAGCTATGAGAAATTACTGGCATTGTTTACATACAATGTTGTGGTGGGGTTTAGACAATCAACTTCATATAATTTGCTTTTAGCAACAAAGAAGTACTATGTGATCTGAAGCAACTTAAAAATGTGAAACTCGAAACGTGTTGTTTGCTAAACTGCATTAGAAGGCCTTTTACAAGTATTTGAATTGTGTTTGATGAACAAGTGAAAAAAATTTAATGATTTTTTAAATAAAATTAGTTCAAATAAACAGTTATTTTAAGATAACCAATAATATAGTGTTTCCATGTTATAGTACTGGCATGTGTCAGAGCTTTTACCCTTAGGGGATAAAGCATTGTGACAGACTACCAGAAAATCTTACCCAATAATAGAGTGTGGATGTGCGCATCCAGATAATTGATCTCACAAAGATGAATGTTCTAATATTGAAATTTTAAGTGAAGTTTATGATTTGCATTTCTGCAGGAACTTTAAATATTGAATATAAATATTGAAATGTGTTTCTTAAACTGCTTTAAACAGCTATTTATAGTGAAGTTATTGAATTCTGTTTGATGGGTATTGCTTTTTATAATATAGTTAAAATGAAACCTTTATCTTAAGATAACTATATTGTTGCCATTTTGTAGGACTGGTATATGTCAGACTTTTTCCCCTTAGAGGATGAGGCATTGTACCCAAAGTCTGACCCAAGAATAGAGAGTGTGGATGTTGGCCTGGGCAAAGTGTTTGTTGGTTCTAGTGTGGTGCCTTTTATACCATAACTAAGAAAGACAAGGAAACTGAATCAGATCTAGCACCAACCTTCTTGGAAGACTGGGCACTTGCCCAACAATACAGCAAGGACAGAGATGGACCCAATTTTCAAGCCCTCAGGTAACAGTATGCACCAATTGGTGGTTTTGTACATCACTTCATAGGCAAAAATATTATGTAAAATTTTGAAAGGCACAAAACAGCCTGGCTGCTAGTCCAGAGGCCCAATCATAGTTCACAATATAAAGTGAAAAATGTCTTACAACAACTTACCCCTTTACTTCCAGATAGCCGGTCAGAAATATGTAGACCAAGCCCTCTGTTGTCTTCCCAAGAGGGATCAGAATGAAATCCATGTTTAGCCTTCCATTCCCAACTATTGCAGAGACTGAACTCCTGCCGAACAGGTAACCTGCAGGGTGAGCACACAATCTCAAAAAAGGAGTCTAATTAGGTTCTCTTTTAGAACCAGTGTTTTTTTTGGCCTCTTCTTGTTTCCATCGATAATCACTGTGGACTCAATAACCCACACCCCAGGACCTCACTCTATGCTAGAGACTTCAGACTGAACAAGGACTTCACGCAGAACCCAGAACCATTTGATTCCAAGTCTATAAGAGTTATGAGAAAAGAGAAAAGTTTGGTATTACAAAATTGTGTGGTTAAAGCTAAGCAATAAGTTATATTAATATATTATATATATAATATAAAGATTTCTTTGTATTGGACTCAATACAGTTATTTTGTATTGAATCCAATACAAAATTACTTGAATTTCCCGTTGCGCCTCCCGCACGAACTGATGCATGCACTGACGCCACGGGGAAACCCCGGAAAATCTCTCTGCAGTCCCTGGCAGAAGATTGGAGAAGGAGGACGCCGCTCGAGGACCTGGACAGACGAGTAGGACACCAGAGGATGCCAAAGGAACAAGTTAAGTGGGGTCTTTAATTTCTTTTTTTGACCTTGACTGTGACTCGGGATTACCGCTTTTTGCAAGTAAAATCCACCCCGAGTCGGGAATACCGCTAGGGTTAAAAGCTTAAAAAAAAAAACGGTCAATACTTTCATCAAACTGTACCTTAAGTTGGTATTACATACCTTGCCATTATCTTTGTGATTTTTTGTAGGTACCTGCCATTTACTAAAGCTACAGGATCACCAAATAGATGCCACCTTGCTTCAATTTCATTCAAAATTCTTACCTCAGTTTAAAGATACTTTTATCATACCATACCCTACCATAAAATGCTATATCATACCATTATCAAACATGAGTTTCATGTGGGTACCTACTATTTACTAAAACTGTAGGACTATTGTACACCTTCCTCCATGTTTCAAGTTCTCATGGCTTCCCACATTGCTTGGAGCCATCATTGCTTCCCACTAGTCATGGAAAAGATAAAAATAATGACATTATGTCTAGTCACTTGCGGAATATTGAACTGTGAAGTTTGTGAAAAATACCTAATCTAAACCAGTCACAAAATCATTTTATCAAGTTCATGTTGACAACTTTCTGAAAATTTTGTTGCCAACCTTAATGCTGAGCCTCTTACAATCATGTCTTACCAATGGAAAAATATCAGGAAAATCTAAAAAAATTGATAGCCAGGTAACTGACCTAGACCTGGCCTTTGTACATTTGTACACACACACGCCACATTTATCTGTGATCCTTGTGTTTCAAGTGACCCCTTGAGGGATCTTCAAAATATTCTTTTACCAGTAATTGATTTTTGAGCTGACTACACACCATATTAAAACAATTCACTTAAATTCCCCACAGATTATACCATTTACAGGCCAAGTTTAATATTTACCTAAATATTTTGAATGTTGTTTTTCCTTACGCTGAATAATAACTACACT
The DNA here is from genome assembly GCF_032062135.1 of Pyxicephalus adspersus. Classification (NCBI taxonomy): domain Eukaryota; kingdom Metazoa; phylum Chordata; class Amphibia; order Anura; family Pyxicephalidae; genus Pyxicephalus; species Pyxicephalus adspersus. The sequence goes on from NC_092869.1 coordinate 35,676,290, forward strand.
AAAACCATTTAAGTTTAAATAATACCCCTGAGAAAGCCAATATATGCGAAATGCGTCGGGTGAAAAAGACTAACAGGGTCACAATTATTATGTGTAGTAATTGATGTATAGCATGGACATCCTAATCCCATGACAATACAATGGGCCTTGGATACATCGACTAATTGTATGTAATTATGTATGAATAACACTCATCAGTACATAATTATTATCGTTAGCCATCAAACCCCTTCTGTTCTCTTTCTACAGTTCCCAAAAACACTATAGGGAGATAAAGGCAAATCTTTAAAAATTAATGTTGCTAATTTGTGAGAAAATTTGTCAGGAGCTTCGAAATAGAAGCAACACAGAACTGATGAAGCAGCTTGGAGTTGTGAAACTTCTTCAACATTACAAGAGGTCCAGTTGAATGTGATTAGCTACTACTAGAAATACAATGACCTGCATAAATGAGAGTCTTTACAGACATGCAATATGCAGTTTTTTCCTGTAAAACAGAACAAGTAAGCAATTAATTTGAAGTTTACACTGAGTGTAATGTTCAGGTTAGAACATATCTATCAAGCATGTAAGATCAACACAAAATGTACTCACATCTGCACACCAATAGACCTCCCCAAGCTAGATGAGCATATCTATGGGTAATTAGCCCCCATTTTTTCTTAACCAACTTTATTTGTATCACCACCAACTGTACCAAGCAAACAAAACTTTCAAAAAGATTTTAACATAATGTTTTCTTTTAAAACAGTCAATAATGATCTGCACATCCAACAGCTGCAATGGAAAAATAAACTCAATGAAAAAACAGCGTAGGAGAATTTGTAAGTCAGGTGATACCTAATACCATACATTTGCTGAGATTTTACTGTCTATTGATGGATAGCTTACTTTAAAAATAATTTATCTTTGTTTATTTGCAGAAGAAATTCCACAAACCTTTAAAAGTCCAAGGTCTAGTAACTCATACAATTCATATATTGTGTATTTACCAAAATTCCATCAAAACCAATGATTGGCCTTTTTTTCCGTCCCTAAACACTGATGGTGCTTTTTTTTTTTACCAGCTGATGCCAAAGATAGGGTTTATTCTTACTCCCACTGATGCCAAAGATGCCACTTATTTTACTTCCATTGACACTAATGATGGGGCTTTTTTTACTCCCACATACACATAACCATATCCAGTAATTGTGGTGACAATACTATGTTCAGGAGCTTTGCAATTAACGTAAAAATTCAGTGGTAAAAAAACCCTTTGTTTTTAATAATGTCTGTGTTTTGCAAAATTCTGGAGCAATTAAAGAGAACCTTTTAGTCATTTTAAACATTTTAAATAACAGTCTAAGTGCAGATACCAAAGGTTTTTGCTCCTTCTGTGCATACCTCTAGTACCTGTTTATCTTAGCAGAAGTTCATATAAGTCAGGTCCATAAGCAGTAAGTGAAGGCATGTGTATAATTTGGCATGTTCATGTGTGTTGTATAGGGCAATTCATTCATGAATGAGCTGCCTAGCATCACAAAAGCTTTTTTTTTGTTAGTCTAATGCACCACAACACATAACAGTAAGTTAGTGATTGTTGCAGCATGGTTCAACCCAATGGTATTGTTATGGTGCATTGGGATACCATTTATTATAAATAGGTCTGTAGTACATCAACGCACAGTGCAGTAATATGAATCGGTTTCAATTTCAGACCAAGCTTGTCAAATGTTTTTTGTCCAGGCTATATATATATATATATATATATATATATATATATGCGCTGTATCTGTTAAAATATCACTATTATTTTATCCAATAGGATTTTATAGTGATTTACAGAAAGCCCTTTCTGCAATCCCCTAAAATACAGTTCACTCTGTGGAGTTCTCTTTTAAACAGTTCAGAAAAGTATATCTGGTAAAGCAAATTTACCTCTGTGCTCCCTTTATAAAATGCCTGGGGCAGGTTAAATCAACTACCTTTCAAATACTGTCTGCTGCATTTAATCACTGAGCTAACCTTCACTTGTAACACAATGAAACAAGGTGGAAAAAGGGGAAATAATCGAAATCCCAAGACTAACTTATAAATCCGTTTATGACCTTGGTTAAACACCTGAAAGCAGAGATAGCGTCCGTCCGCGGCATGGCTTTTCCACTGGGCCCACTGGGACGCGAAAGCAACCATACCAGATGAACATCTAAATCCATTAACAAAAAAACTCAAATCCCAGAGTGGTAACATCTATTATGCTATCCTGTCTACTGTACAGCAAAGTATTTTACGAGCAGTCAGGTTAGCGAAAAGCATTACAATTTTCAGGTCAATTAAGTCTCTAGTGCTTCTATTAATTATCTTGCTTGAGTCACCCCGATTCGACATTCCCAGGCCTACAGGGTACACAAAGGTCAGTGAGCATTTTGTGCTGCAGTTTTACACCTTAAACAGCTTTCTCTGTAATGCTGAAGGTGGTTTCAATATAGATTAAAGGCACGCTAATGTCAAACTTCTTTTTTTGAGCTCATGAAGAGCCCAAGTCACAAATAGGATAATGCAGCACTGAAATTGGTATATTCCCATATATTTGGCGTTATGTGTGTTGTTTGAGCTTGACAGTGAATCTGGAGTGTGAGGGGTCAAATGTCTGAAATATAACTTTGACTTTCCAATCTGGACAGATTCCTATTAGACTCTACAGGTACTAAATTCTAACACCAAAATGTCAGCTCTTAATACCATGTCTCATGATTAAAAAAAAAATGGGGCCCAAGTCAAATATGAAATGGAGGCCCAAATGCACAGCGTTGCAGCTCTCTGCACCCCTCCCATTCTATCACCTAGTGCCAGGACAATGAGAGGATCTTGGGCAATTCTAAAGTTTGACCTCGTCCAAAACTGGCCCCTCCCTTTGAGGCTTCACAAGCACTACAGAATTCCTCCCACACCTAATATTACTTGGTTAATGATATATTCCAGCCTTTTTTGCTCCAGCAACTACTGCACTTCAAGAGGGGTTTCCTAATGGTAGTAACAATAAACATGCATGTGCAATGTTCATAGGCATATCTGTTTGCAGTCTTCATCAATGATGAGCAGGCGATTTTCATAAAGTTTTAATAATAATATTTTTGTGAGTAGTGACACTTTTGTGAAAATGTAATTGTTTTTGATTATGTGGGGAAAATGTATCTAAGGACATTGATACCACACTAAAAAGTTCACAATTTATGTGAAGACATACTTTCAAAAGCATTTTGTAATAAATTAATCAAATAACATTACTTAATGTGACAACTGCCATCATTTTAAGGACTATTTTATAAAATCTGATCTCTATTTTTTGGGGGGAGTGAGCCAGAATACCCCAGGGAACCCCCAGAAACATGGGGCAGGTATGTCCACCATATGTTAAACTACAGCAGGTTTGTGAAAACTTAGAAAAACATGCACCACAACCTTGTCTTCGTAAACATAGTGACAGAAATAGGGCGCATTTACCCCCTAACAAAGCCCACCCTGTACACATTACTCAGCTTCCCTAGTAGTCAGATGTAGTTAAAATCATACTGTGACCCTCAAAAACTTTAAAAATGTATTTTTTTTTGAAAACTGCAAACTTAAATGCATGTGGTTTTGGTCATCATTAGTCATCATTAGGAGAGCAAATTTCAGGGTGACAACACAAGAGAACAAATAAAAGACAAAAAGTTATCACACTATGCCTGCCTAGAGGCTATCAGTGGCGAGCACATAGGAAAAGCCTATACGGGGGTCCCAAAAAAAAGTATTCCCGCCCCACTACACCCCTGCCTGCCTACTTGGTCTAAGTTTATATATGATTTTGGTGATTAGTTTATTTCAAGAGATTTCTCTAATAATGGGACCAAAGTATGGGTCAAGAATCTAGAATGCTGGGCCAAAGTAAAGTTGGAACATTGCACCAGCCACTTCAGTGATGATTTTATCAACAGCACCCCTGAAATTTTTTAGATAATAACTTGCACTGCTTAACATAGTTTTTAAATTGGGAACAAATGTAAGAAAAAGTAAACAGCCAGGAGTGGGTCTTTGGGTGTCCACTAACCAAGATCTTACCTGACCCCCCTCCCCCCCATTTCCAGCTGGCACACCCATTGACTTGAAGAAAGCACCAAATTGTTCCAAATATAAACAATAACTTTAATGAAGGGAACAAACCCCTGGAAGAACCAACAATAACCCAACAAAAGGGAACTACCTTTTTGTAAGGATTACAAGTCTTCCATAGACCCTCTGAAGACTTTTAAACTCACGAAGTTGCCATGATGAAAAATATATTTTTTTGCCCCTGACAAATAAGGGTAAGCATGTGGGACAACTATTTTTCCAAAACAGCTTCCCAACAGCGATTCCTTTGTGAATTCTCGCCCTGGGACTATTTCCCTCCTTAGTCATAGAGCCCCATCATCCATTTTCTCCAACAGGGCTAACTTCCTTGTATCAACAATGACAGAAGAAAAGTACTAAGCACAATCAGTACAGGTTGATGTCTGATGTTGAAGCACATCACAATGCAGCCCTATGACCAGGAAAAGCAACTGAACAGGAAATTGTTACCTCTATAGCTGAAGCCTCAGCTTGGCACTGCATGAGCTATTCTATTTATCCGCAGGTACAAATGTGGGTTAATAGGAGCAAACAGCTTTTTATGTGCACAATGACATTTTTTCCCAGTTTGTAAGCTTGCTTTGTCAACGGATTCAAAGTGCACGATTAAACCCAGAAGCAACTCCATGCAATTACTAGGTTTGCTGTTAGCTAGCTCCATCCAAACTGATCTACGCAAACCACATCTGTATTAAAGCCATGGCTTTGAATGTACTTTCACATAATGTCTTTCATCTGTAATTTAAAAAGCCTCTAAACTGCTCTGCCATTTGAAAAAAAAAGAAAAAGAAAAACATTGCAACATTCTGCAAAAACACATCAAATTCAGCGGCATGTAATTAATATTGCAAATAACATGGCTCTGATTTCTGCAGGGGAATAAATTGTAGAGCAACAAAAACTTGGTCTGGAATGAGAAATAGAAATATAACTGAAATATCTAATAATTCCCCCAACCAAAGTACGTGCCTAAAAGCTGAACTCTAGGCGGATTTAAACTATGCAAGTTAATGCAGCTATAAAATTGTTAATACATTAGCTGTATTTTTTAAATAAAGCAGTGAAGGAATGGAAGTAGTGAATTTAACCTGGTAGCAAACTTTTGCAGTCCCTGTACAGCAAGGCTGAAGCCAATCAGACCATGCGCGAAAGTAGGTCTTCACACATTTTTTCAGGCTATCTCATTATTGTCCTTTCACTTCTTTCTATACCTACCTAGAGGACTGATCAGCCTATTACTGTGGACATTCATTTGCCTAGCCCTGCTCCTTAAAGGCAAACATATGTCAATGAAGAAGTACATCACCGAACAACAAGAGAAAATTCTAATTTTTATTAAGCCCCCTGTTAAACGTTTGTGTGACTTTAGTTCCTTTTCAAATTATTTTGAGCTAAACACAATACTGTTTGAAGAATCTGATTCTTCAACGAGTGCCAGATTCCAGGACCCCCCACAGTGGTTTGATGTTGCACCCCATGTCACTACTGTAGACTTTAATAACATTAGGTCATTGGAAGGAACCATTTAGAATACAATGGGGAAGGAACCTGCCACTCCTGAGATCAACATTTTGTTTTTAATACAGAAGAGATAGGTTTGGGGGCAGCTGAAAAGGTATTATTTTTTTTTTTTTTTTTTTTTTTTTAAGCATATTTATTTGAACAATGTTTTAATTCTCTAGCATCTAACACTGACAGCTTTTGGCTAACTGTTTTCTAAATCAAATGATATGTGCATGGAATTTATGCACATTTTTATACTGCTGGTTAAAATCCTGACAGTCTTTTAAATAGACCCTGGAGGGTTATTTGGTAACCTTGTGTGTTACTCTTGGATCTGTGGCATACATAATAACAACTCTTTTATGGGTTGTAATTGCAAAGTCCATGGTTGACGGCAAGGTTGTGTCCATTTTAACAGACACCACAGCGATCGTGTTTCATGTTCCACATTGGACGCTTTTCATGTCATATTTGATTTGGGATTTGGGTGGACATCTTCATTCACTGGAGATGGATTTGAAGAGACTGCAAACATGACACAGAAATTTTAATAACACTTTAAAGAAATAACAAACCATCATCCCAGCTAGCCGGGAAATCTGAAAAGGTCAAATAAATTAATGTCTTATTGCTTTTTACATCCTGCCAATTAGAATATAAATAAGAGATTACTCTGTAATTCTGTTTGTAGAGCGGGTGAGATGCCTCAGGACAGATTAGATACAGACAGGAGGTATATGAAAACCAGCAGAAGCCGACACAGGAGATGCACACATCTGCATATTAAAACAATACGCAGATGCAAGTCTATTTTAAGAGCGGCTCCAGACTACAAGTGCAAGCAGTCAACTGCTAATGTTAACCAGTGAACTCTGCAGCTGTGCTAATGTTAGAAAGTCCAAACAGTTTACCAAAGGTTAAACTAAAAATGCTGGTTGCCCGATATATTGTGCCAATTCAATGCCTTGAGTAATGTTTTGTTAACATAATAAAGCCAAAGAGCACCAGGCAGGAGGTATTTTTTTTATAAAAAAGAGGACATCCACAACAACTTTTTGTTGAGCACAGGTTTTGGATAGCACATCAAAATTTAGTTTTCCATATTATCTAAAATGTACCTATAAGAAGAAAACACAGTTTGCAAAGTGTCCTAAAACAAGGATGCAATCATCTGTCACTGATTTGATTCATAGAAGATAAAATTGGTTGCGTAGGTTACTGCACTCCTATTGCTCTTTGCACTGCTTGATTTATAAAGCTGATCATCTAATTCTAAGAAATGAGATGACTAGGTCACCAGAAACTTAAAGTGGACTTTGCAGTAAACAGCCCCTTCCTACACAATTAATAACAGCATAAAATGTAATAAAAAACCATAGGAAAAAATAAGTATACTTCCTTCATTTCTGGCTTTTGTAGTGTGGAGTGTTAGCTCATGGTTCTTTCAGTGAAGTACTTGGAAATGCTGAGTATTACAAAACTTGCAAGAAGATTCTCCAACATTATGCAGGAGGGTCTTTTCTGGAAGGTTCATGATGCACCCTCATCTAGCCAATATAGGCAGAAGTGTTGGGTAAATTAATTTATTTACTAACTTCCATACAGGTTTTTTTATACACCTATATACTTCACTTAGCCTAGTAAATACAGAGCTGCCAAATGTCATATAAGAATGCTCTTGAGGTAGACTTTTCCCAAGATTTGACCTGCTGCATTTCCCAGGGGTCTTTCAGTAGGATGGTAATGTCATCCCAGCTATAAGGATAAGGTTAAAATAAATCTAATATTTTTAACATGTACATTTTTACACCTACTAACACTAGGTGATTGGAAAAACATTATACTGAAGAGTGACTTTAAAGAGTATCTGCAGACAAAATATTTTTAAAATTTTGGATCTAAAATCTGGATCCAAATGGTTAAGTAAGCTTTACAAGATATTGATGTGACTTGTTATATAGTGGAAGGGCAAGTGGTAAAAGAGCAGTTATTATATATCAAAATGTAAAGGGTGTCAAATGGAATATAGAAATGTGAATTGAGAAAACAGGAGGCAAGAGGGTAGTCTTGACTATTGTCTACAGTAAAGGACAATAGTAAGTCCTGTGAGGAGCAGGGTTGGCACATTGCAATGGTTTTTTAGGTTGGCATTTTAAAATCTTAGGGGTCTGTTTATAAAGCAGTGAATCTGGAATTCACTTCCTGATGGAGAATCAATTACTATCATTTATACATATGGATTTGAAAGATTCCACACCAGGGAATGTTTCAGTGAATGTCAGATTTACTCTTTTATAAATAGACTGCTTAGGGATGAAAATTATATTATCCATTAAAAGTACTGAGAAATGAAAATGAACTATCAACCCAAAAGAGCAGAGATTGACCAGATACAGAAGGGAAGAACATAAAAGAGAATTCATCTTTTGATCTTGGTAGTGTGATCAATATTGTTTATCCTTTATTTCTTTTCAGAGAACAGATAAAAGTATGATGTTTTGGTACTTACGGTAATACAGCTCTCTGTAAATACCTTCAATGAAATACACATCCTGCAAATGTAGTTGAAAGGAATGCAAAAGGAAAATATTATTGATCATTTGCTATATAAAGGATTATGCCCCATCCATCTTTAAAGATCATAGATCTGGTATTTTATACATATGTGTGTTGTTTTTATTACCTGGAAGCTGTAAGGACATGATACTAAAACAGAAAATTAGGGAAAGTCACACAATTGCGGTTCCCATAGTTCGAACAAAAAAATACAAGTTATTGTTTCTCTTACCTCTTTTTCACTAAAGCGCATGCGCCTCTCTCCTGCACATGCGGGCAGTTCTGACCCTGGATTTGCCTCCCCTCCTAAGCTTTATCAGTTTTGGCCATCCCACCAGCCAATCAGAAAATAGCCTCCTAGTCCTCCCTAGCTATTTAGCTGGCTCAGATACAGCACTCAGCATTTGTGCATCATGCCTCCACTAGTGCCGAGCCCGCTAGCTCTGCTGGACAGCTTCTGTACAGCTGTTGATACAGGGTGTTACTTGTCCAGCTCTTGTGTTAAACCTTTGTTGCCCAGTCTGTTGTTTCCAGCCAATTCCCTTGTGCTGCTCCAGTGTTTCTCCCTGTCTGTGGTTATTCATGTCTCACTTGTGCCTTCTGTTGCTTTCAGTGTGTCTTGTGTTCCCTGTGTCTGCATTGGCCCCTGTGTCACTGGTGTCTATTTCCTTGTTACCTGGTCTTTGACCCCTGGCTTGTGACCTGACCACTCTTGCTTTCTCCCTGCCTCAACCCCAGGCTTTCCTTTACAATTCTTCTGCTTAGTTATTTGGTACCATGTATCTTTCTGCACCACCATAGTGAGTTCAAGGACTGCAACTTGGCAGTAACCAGCAGCCCAACACTAAAAGCCCTGGAGAAAACCTGGTTACTGCTTAGACCTAGCGCTTTGGTCATTCTCAGTAATCATACCATTTCTGTGCAAGCCGTAGTGCTCCTAGTGGCCCTGTCCCCCCAAGCGTGACTTATTATCTCCAAGCGTGACGTTGTTTATTTCTATTAAAGAGAAACTAGACTATAAAAGATGTGCCCAAAAAAGCAGACAGATGGACAAAAAATATATAATTAAAGCCAATGATAGCCAACGTGGCTATCATTATGGCTATATGTTTTTGCAGCTAGTTAGCTTTTTATCCCTCTCTGGAACTTAGAAGCTTTGACCAGGAGCAAAACAACGCCACTCCTTATCTACTTAAAAGATAAGAGGAGGTTATTAGAAGTTTGTTCACCCCATGTGGGTTCCTCTTTCACTGTGGATGCAAGTTTTGGAGGATTAATATCACTTAAAAAATGACTTATTAACTTGCTCAGAAGGTTCTATCCTAGAGATTGTGTTGGTGCTAATCTTATGGTTGCGCAATAGGTGCTTGAAGGTTATAAAAGTTTCCTACTGATATTTCCCCTGAAGAAGCAAGCAGTCCTGCAAAACGTGTCAGGTATATCAAATTTATCAATATCACTTAGGAGCTTGTAACCTTCTTCATTACTTGTTGGATGTTTTTGTATTCCATGTTTGAATAGGTTTGATGTTTATATTTTATTTAAATGGATTTATGAATAAATAACCTGACATTTTAATTTAACTGTTCGGATGTGCCACCTAAAGTCCTTACTTTGACCAGTCACCTCATGGTAAAAGTTCAAAGTTTCTTTATTATTGTTGATAATTGTTGTTGTGTATTTAGCGAGTACACTTTCAACATTAGAAAAAGAAGGCCCATCTTTACTGGTCACCAATGCAAAGAAGCATTTCTGTGTCTATCAATCAAGGTTTTTTCCCTAATGACCAGCAACATAGGGGAGCATTTTACTAATCAGCAATCTAAGAAGTCCTTTCTCCACTGACCAATGTAAGTGAGTATTTCATTGATCTGAAGTCTCAGAAGGGCCTTCTCCACTGAGCATAAATGTAAGGGGGCATTTCACTGACCATCAGTCTTTTAACGTCATTTTCTACTGACCATTACATTGGGATGCATTTCACTAACCAGCAATCCAAGCATCCATTGTTCTGCTGACCAGCCATGTAAGAGAGTATTTCACTAATCACCAATGCTGGGGAGTATTTTATTGACCACAAATCTTTGAAGACCCTTCTCTACTGACCACCTTTCTAAGGAAGCATTTCACTGACTACCAATCAAAGAAAGGCCTGTACATTAAATGTAAGCAAACAACTGGGAATTGAAGGGGAAATAATCGGGTACTTGTTTGAACGGGCAATATTACTACCTACATGTTGCAAGTAGCATAGCATTCCATATGGATATGATACATGTTGCGTAAAGCATAGGGATTTCCATGTCACACATATAACAACAGCTGTAGCCTGTGAAATGCTTCTCTTTCAGTTATAATAGACACTGAACAGAAGTGACCGTTAATATGTTCGTGCCCCATGATTTAATTTCTTCTATACCAGGTACTCCGACTTTAAATGATGCATTATTCCCCCATTTCTAAACTTTCTAATATCACAAATGAATAATCACAAATACTTCAATAAGTTTGTCTGTTGTTGTTTAAATACAAGCCATGTAATTACCTGAATTTGAACCTCCTACAGTTCCTGTACATAAAGAATGTAAGCAGCAGAGGCAGGACAAGGAGCCGAGGGGTACAAGGGATGGGTCCAGAATGAACTAGAATCAGAAGAAGTGGGATGAAGAATGCTGGCCATCTGGTGACACAAAATCAGTAAAAGGGAAATTTCTGGACTGATGCTAAATATTGCAGGAAAACTAGTTGTGACATTTTCAGATTTTGTTGGACTATTCATTTTGCTTTAAGCAGAAGTATATAGGCAAAGAGAAAACCCCCTGCCACGCTCACCCACAGTCACACGGACCAAGAGGAATTAATACACAAAGTAATGTTGGACTAAACTGGTCAATAAACCACAGGGTCTCATATTCGCTGGCTAAGGTGGTGAAAGCCCTAACAATTTACACCAAAGCTCCAATACTCCAAAACAGTTGATGCCGAAAAATGCTTGTAAGAGTAAATGTAAAGCATCATGCACATCTGCTTCATTCCAAGCATTGACCCTTAATAGCCTCTGACTTTGCTGCCAGCTCTCCTAGTGTCTGCCCCTGATTTAGGTATATTTTATTTTAGATTCAGTTACAGTATTAGTTGACACTGCCTGGTGCCACATACAGAAGAAGCCCTATCTGAATTTGCTATGAGGCCTCATAAATTGTAGTTACACTCTGAATCATGTTATTAGATTCCTTAAGACGTATACTAAATCATTGGTGTGATTAAACCCTCCAGCATCTACACAAAATGAAATAGCTGTTTTGGTTGGACTAACTTAAAAATCACCTATATTATTCACGGACTGTATACTTGTTTAAATACCTGTCTGTTGCTGAAGGACATTCTGTCCTCCTGCATTATATTACTTATGAGCAGGAATTAATTGAAAAGCATGGACTTCCAAATAGTGCTTAACCTAGTCTAGAGATCAGTCATGCATGGACAAGAGTCTTCTGAATAGAGAATAGTCATTCAGCTGCTCACACTTCAGTTTAACATGAAATGGAAAAACTGAAAAATCCAAAGAATAATTGGACACATTTTGCTTCCGAATAGCAGGAGTACCATCTGTAGGCCAGCAGTAGCAGTGCACTCCATCAATTTTAATAGTATCATTCTACTTTATTCCTAATATCCAGCTAGTGTTACACAGAACATGTTTTGAAACAATAAGACACTGTTATCTTAGGAAAACAGGCTTGTTGGATTCTTTTTTATGAATACCTGCTGATAGATAAAATGTTAAAAAGAAACTAAAATATATTTTCAGTGAGAATAGTTATAATACAAACTGTGCAACAGAGTCTTCATCTAGATTGTTTTTGTTTGGTGTTGTCCATTCCTGCACATTGGTTGTTCATTAAAGCCAACCATCATTATGATGGGCCAATGCAGAAGTTCAGAGGAGAATGAGTTATGTGCCAGCCTCTTTGATAAAGTCACTAGCTGTAAAGTGGAATGATCCATGTTTTGTAGTGTTTGGAATGGGAAGTAAGCTTAAAGGGGCATTGTTTTCTGAAACTAAAAACGGCAAGCTGGAAGGTTCTTCCTTGTTACTGAATACTAGCTGTCTCTGGCAATAAAGGCTTCTTCCTCCATCCTTTAAGCAATGTTCTTTACAATTTGGGTACCTATTGGGAGTGCAGGGATTTATTAGCTTCCATGTGCATGCACGGTATATAACATGGGTCAATCAGAATGGTTGAAAGAGTCAAACCTGGAAGAAAAAGTTGGTGTTGATGAAGCAGCTCACTAAGGTTGCATCACTGGAGCAAAAGTTAAGTCAAACATGTTTTGTTATTGTTAGTTTTCAATAGAATGGAGATAACTACAACTCCTGTTTTTTAAAGCTGTAGATGTCCCAGAAATGTACCCTATTCATCCTGGTGTCCATTGTTTGAGTTTTTACTAGAACAGAACATTCAAGGGCATTTTACTTACTTTGGAGAAATTTCATTCTAAGTGAAGAAAAAATCTTCCCCCCCAACAAAAAAAAACTTGTTTTGACATCTGGCATACTTTAAGGTACTTGTAGAATACGCAATGTGAATTAATACTATATCTAATACAAGCACAGGTAAGTCCTTTAAAATATCATGGTTATTGTTGGTCGAATACCTCACTTTTTGATTTGACGGCTATTCGATCAAAAATGCCGATATTGTTTGGGCGATCGAACGTCGAATTCGAATACCATTAAAGTAAATTGGGGGAAAATTTGGGTTATTTTTTCAGGACTGTGTAGAACTGCAAGAGCAATCAGGGGAGCGGAGCTCTGCTATGCTGACAGCTTTGCTCCCCTGATTGCTCTTGCAGCCCTAGTGGAACTCTAGTTTGTGTTCTTGAAAAGAGATTCTATATCCAAGGACACAGGAGTCCCAGGGCTGTGACAGGATGATTCCCACGGCTGCATTTATTCATGAGCACAGCCGTGGGACCCCTCCTGTCATTGTGGGATCCTCGGACACCAGAGGCTAAATGAGGACAAGTCTCCCCATTCATTACCTCTAGTGCTCTGTGATTGGCTGAGGAAAGGTAAACCCTGATGATAGCTCAAGCGTCAAATCACAAAGTCGAATGTTTTTCGGGTCGGGTCTATCCAAATTCGAACAGCCATATTCGGGTCAAATATAAAGACAACCCGAATTCAAACACCAAAACTAGTCGTGGTTCTTAGGCTCGGCAACCTATATACCTATGCTTGGAAAGAAGCAGTGAAGTGGAGGTACATTAAACTTCAGCTGAGGAGAAAGCTGGGTTTGCTTATGCAACAAGCCAATGGAGCTTTACATATATCAACAAAGTAATATGATTTTAAATACATTATTTAACGTATATAAAGAACTATTGTGTCTGTTCAATAGTCATCTGTACCTGGATAAAATCCCTCTGGTTAGGGATTTCATGTCCTCCTTCTTCAATGAAGAAGAAGCCAAGAGAGTGAGCCCATATTAGAATAGGGTTGAAATGCCTGGAGGTGAACCCAGATGCTGCATGTGTTGCTGATTAACCTGAGAACCGTGAGCTATAGTTGTGAGGCTGCCGTTGTGTTCAGCAGTGGCCCTCCTACAGAAAACCATGAACTGGATAGCCGAGGATGCCCAAGAGACTGAGACCTAACATGGTCCCCTTTAGGAAGACTAAAGCGAGAACCTGTTCATGAACAGAGCAGGGCTGATTTCCTAATGTTATAATGTGCAGAATATTTCTTCCATGAAATGATCACGACAGCCTTGACATCTGCAGAACTGTAATGTCATCTGCTGCTTTGGTTGTCTGTAGAACAACTGTCAAAATCCATCATATGTCAATGTTCATCCTTCAAAGACAGGAGCTAATCAAAGGTACCACTATAAGAAATGCTGAGGCATGGCAACCCAAACTTACTGAATTAAAAATCTGCAGAGTAAGCAAATTGTGCAAAGATGTACTCTCTGCTACTTTGTAAGCTTCCCTATTTCATCCAAACTAGAACTACATTTCTTAGTAAAAAAAAAACCCAACAATGTCATTCAGTGCCTTCAGCTAAATGAATCCCTGCAAACATCTATGTATCTTGGCAATTATATGTATGTTTAAAATATCTATCTAAACACAATGTTTAATGTGCCTCAAGAAAGTGAAATATTAGTTTAGTGCTGAGTATAAAATATGCAAAGACTTGCAATGTCTCTGGTGGCAGCAAACTTGGTCCAAATGGCTGGGGTCCATCTGTCTTTCTGTGTTTACAGCTAACATGCTGAAATACATTTTGTTGTGTTTATACATTTTCCTGTGATTTAATGTTGTGTGACAGAAGTTACACATCTGCTAAATTGAATATTGTTCTCTTTTACCTTCTGTCCTTTTTTTTGTAAGAAGCTTTCATATTGTGGGTGTCAGATTCACACAAGTGTTGTTTATTGCTGAATTTGCAGCTGGGAAAAAAAAAGTTGTATGCTTTGTATGTTAAAGTGTGTTGTCGAAATGTATAAATTTGGATATAGTAGGAAGGAGTTAAAACATCATCCAATTTATTTTTTGCACTTTGTGTACTTTGTTTCAGAATCACAACAGGAGGTTTTGCCTTAGACAGTTGTCCCCACTGGAAGATTAACCCTTAGCTCTAGATTTAAAATTGTGAATTGCTCCTTGCTTCTTTCATGGTATCAATGGTTGCTAAATAAAATAGTGTGGCTTTATTGAATTAGATAAATTGTTGTAATATTGATGCATTACACAGCAACACTGTGCCGAGAGGGTTCTAAAGCCCTGTTACCCAACCTGCAGAATGGGGAATGCATACACCCCTTTGACAGCAGTCTGTGTTTTGCAAAAAATATTTCAGTGATGTAAAAAAAATATTTTTAGACTGCCTTTCATTCAAGAATTTCTGTGCTGTTCATCCCTTTATTCATGTGATGTTTAATTTTCCTTCTGGTCTTTTATCATTGAGTCTTGGTGTAAGAAATATCAAATGTGGCACAAGTAATTTTCAGGGGAAGACAAGGAGCACACATATATTGATTTATAAAGAGGCTGTATTAGCAGTAATCTCTAGCAGTCCTATGCAACACATTTCAAATATATGACTGTCTCCTGAAGCATGTCCCAAATCTTCAACTCATATAGCATGCCTGAAGTCTCCGACTATCTCATTTATAATATCTGCAGGGTCTCAGCATTCCTCTATACAATGTCTTCAGGCACTGATCATCCCCTATACAATGTTTGCAGTCTCTGACCATCCTATATAGAGTGTCTGCAGTCTCTGACCACATCCTGTACAATGTCTGCTGTCTCTGACCATCCTTTATAGAATGTCTACAGTCTCTGACCACATCCTGTACAATGTCTGCAGTCTCGCACCATCCTATATGCAATGTCTGCAGTCTCTGACCACATCCTGTACAATGTCTGCATCCTGTACAATGTCTGCAGTCTCTGACCATCCTTTATAGAATGTCTGCAGTCTCTGATCATATCCTGTACAATGTATGAATATTTTGATCTTCTCCTGTGCAATGTCTCCAGTATCTAATCATCTCCTGTATAATGTCTGCAGTCTCTTCTTTACATTGTTTGCAGTCTTCCACAGATTTCTGTAGCATTGTATACACTAAATATTATGTGTAATCCTTTGTTGATGTCAGGGATCATTGCAGTGTAGTCTGTAGGAAGGTTCAAGCTGTATAGAAGGGATGTTTTGATCACATAACTGGCTAAGTAGATTCAGGCTTACATGTATGTGGTGGAACTTGATGGACTTTTTTTCAACCTGACTTACTATGTAACTATGTTTATAATTTGACTGTTAAACTGTTTTTATTGTAAAAAAAAAAAATATCCATAAACTTTAGACTCACGTGGAGTAAAAATTGATCATGTGCTCACTCATGTTAGTAAATATTGTCACTTTGATGTCTTAAACACAGCTAATACACCATCTTAACTCTAGATTTCAGGACCAGTTTTGTATTTTTCTCCCCCTAAGCCAACTCTATTGTGCACTTAACATGTCTTTGTAATATAGTGCGGGGTCACTCCTAATAAATTGCCCAGGGCAACTTCTTCTTTTGCCTACCCCTTGGCCTGGCCCTGGTGATCATAATAAAATAAGCTGTATTAGCCTATGTATAAAGTAAGTCGAAATTTATGACAGTTTTACTAAACCCAGCAAAATGAAAGTGGAGACAAGTTTTACGCTGGACCAGGACCAGTTCTGGAGATGTGTCCCAGCTGCAGCTGGGCCAAGCTGTCCTGCATGCACCAATAACATCATCTATTTATCCCCACTCAGCTACATTATTTCTGGGCACCTCTTTCTGGATTTGTACTTTTCATCCCCAAACCAGACTCATTTCAAATCTCTGCTGCCAGAATGAACATCTGCTATGTGTCTTTTGAGCCAGGTCCAGTGCTTTGGCAGCTCGTACCTGAGCCATGGGAAATTCGCGTCCTCATTCTCTCCCTCCAGAGCCGAATGTCACGCACGAGTCATCTCGCCATTGTTAGGAAGAATATTTACCACGTAGACAGAAACGTTCCTGAGGACAAGGACAGGTCAATGTGCAGCTATCTCACGAGTCTGCATTCAAGCATGGAACAATCTTGTCATTCATTCACGAGACAATTATTTCATTAATTCCCTTTTTTGCAGGTTAATTCAGATACAAATATAGCCTAGTGTCTAATGATAAGATTGGGAACATTGCTTAGCAAACGGCTTTGTCAAATGTTCTGCTGCCATGTGCTGAGGCAGAGGAGAAAAAATGGCCTTCATTTGCAAGCATTTCATTTCATTTGCTTTAGAGTTGGTTTGCACATCGAGGATAATTTACTAACATTGCTTAGAGGTGTAAACGCATGTTAAACTATTCCAACCAATCAGACATCTGTCTTACTTTTTTTATAACTTTTTTTTTTAGATACAAAAGCTGAATGCTGATTAGCTGCTTAGCTAAGCAGAAATGTACACTTCTGGAAAAGGACCAGTAACAGCCTTTTTACATCTGTGCATATTTCTGAGCAAAATGCATTTACATTCTCACCCAGAATGGAGTATTTTGCACTTCCAGTTGAGGCTTAAATGCACTCTGGAACTCCTTTATGTGGCGACTAAAGTGCACTTTACTATGAGTAAAATGATAGGACCTCTTAG
Organism: Pyxicephalus adspersus; assembly: GCF_032062135.1. Classification (NCBI taxonomy): domain Eukaryota; kingdom Metazoa; phylum Chordata; class Amphibia; order Anura; family Pyxicephalidae; genus Pyxicephalus; species Pyxicephalus adspersus. The sequence continues at coordinate 35,693,664 of NC_092869.1, forward strand.
GCATCATTCAATAACAGATGTCCTGCAAAGAATATTGTACATACCATTTTTACATGGCTCCACCACCAAATGAGGGTATAGTTAAAGGGACTGTCCCTTAATACGGCTTAGGAACTGACACCATCAAGAATTTTAATTTCTTGAACTCCCACTATTCCTAATGGTTCTTTTTTCCAACCCTTTTATCACTGACTGCAGCAGGGGACCTGAAGATGAACAGTTTATAATACATTGGTTTCTAAAGAGTGTTTAGGGCAGCAATGTCTCCTTTTGTTGACTCAATGTCAACAAAAAAAAAGTTACAATGTGTTTGACTTTACTGTAGATTTTTACAGCAATAAATGTGATCTTTGCCTATTGCATAAAACAGACAACTGATTCAAGCAGCCAAGGATCTTGAGCTACCCATAGACATTGCCAACAAACTCTCATAGGCAACTTTATCTGCAGCCAAATACCCAAACATGGACAGTCGCCTTGTAGGTAGGAACCTATGGTGTGAAGTTCAAAGGACCCTCAACCCCATCAGTGGCGGCACCTAACTAGTCTCCATTTCCATCAAAACTCAGGTCCTGTTTTCTGGCAATGTGCCTTGTCTTTGTAGTCTTTGACTACCTCATTGCCTGAAAGTATCTTGAGATTGTGATACACTTATTGTGGTCATCCTAAGGCTGTTTGAGAACAGTACCTAAAAAGTGGTAATCCTAATTTCTCTGTTTTCTATTCATTTCTAATTATAAAAGCAAAGATGAATAGAAAATATGCTGAAGTTTTGCAAACAACATTATTTCATAGAGTGCACGTGTCTCATTCTATGCATTAGGACTGTACAGAAGCACCATAAAGCTGTAGGCATACTTAAAAAAAAAATACGCCTGTGCAGACTTCACCTACTCTGCAGCAAAATTATTTTTACAAAAAACACATGGATTAGACCAACAAACAAGAGAAAGAGATGATAGCTGATTGGTGACTGAGCTTTATAAACCCCTTGTGATTTCTCCTAATATACACTAAACTTCTCCCCCCCCCCCTGCTTGGCCTGGCGAAAAACGAAAAATATAAACATTACTACAATTCCTTTTCTAACCTGCCACCCTATATGATATTCCAGGGCTGTCTTACATTAAATGTAGTCTGGGTTGTAAAAGGACTTTCAGGCATAAAAGATATACTCTTTAAATTTCCACATCCATCCAATAATGGTGGTTACAGCATAGTAGATAGATCCAATCTGTTCTACATTGCAGTCTTGAAGGATTTTGCGTCCACTCAGCTTGAACATTGTTTTTCTTGAATGGTAAATGTCCAATTTAATACAAATTGATGTTTTCTGAGCTTTGGGCAAATCCTAGTTATCACTGGCATATTCACAGTAATGGGTATGTCACAGTTTATATCTTCTCTCCTGATTGGGGTATGTAAGTAAAAGTTGGCGCATTAAAAAAGCATATGGATTGACATTATTCCACAATCTAGCAAGAGCAACGCAGATGAGTTTTCTTTGTGAAAGCACATTCGATTTATCTCAATCTGTTGTCTACATCATTCGGATTTTGCCCATTAGGCAGAGAGATTGGTAACTTTAGAAAAAGAATTGAGTCGTCTTTTTTTTTTTTTTCTATCCCTCTTCTCTGGAGAGTAGTAATGATTAATTGATGGACTGAGTTATCAAGTGTCTTTGACTTTGCAGTTTGCACCTATAGGCATGGTCTCTAAATCAATCACCATTCATTTCTCTGCAGAATCACATCATTTTCTTGAGAAAAGAAGAGACAGGTTTTGTTGAATTATCGTAATCCCCTGGTATTGGAAAAATATTGAGGTTAAAGCAAACATTTCAAGTTACTGAAATCTTATCCTGGAAGAAGCATTTATCATCAATGACATAAATATGGCATTACACATACATTGCCATGCAAATAAAATAGTAAATGAGTTACCAACAAAGGAAATGTATTGTTTGGTGTTCTAACAAAAACCTGCACCGTATAAATATGTAGGTGGCAACTGTAGAAAATTGCAGCTGTACTAAAATCAAAACATTTGTTTTTGAGGTTTGCATAATGATTCCTTGTCTAAAATCCTGGAGATTTTTCTATTAAAAGAGACCACAAGAGACCATACAGCTTTAAAAAGCAGCTCTTTCTGAAACACCAGTGCATTTAAAGTATGTCAACCCAGCTTTTAGGATCTCTTATAATTCATAACATGGTATGGTAATGTCAAAAGTGATTTTTTATGTTATGTTTTTAAATTCACTGTTTTGTTTAAAATATTATAAATAATGAAATAATGGTTTTCTGTTGTCACTAAAAGAAATCTCATCTTGAGAAACCTCATGTAGCCAAGTATGGGGGGAATTAAAGATGAAAACAACATTTTATTTAAAATATAAGCATCAGCAGAGGCTAAAAGTGTTGTCATAGGGCAATGATAACCAATGCAAAAGCCTTTACCCCACACAAGTAGTCTGCCACCACTTGATTTAAATGAAACATAAACTATAACTTATCCCTCTTTCTTCCTCACACCTGTCAGTTGAAAGGCTAACTTTCAAGCACTGTCTGTCTAAGTCACTGCCACTTTCAGACAAAGATCACATTCTTTCAAGGTAGTGTCAAAAGATGAGTTTTACCATTTCTATTTGGAGCATCAGAGATTCAGCTTAGAAAACTTTGTATAAGGAGCGATTGTTGTTAAGAGTCTCTTGACTCCCTTTATCAATTCAGTCTATTAGCAACGTATCATTTTCCAACAAGACACATGGAGAGCTCTTATGCTGCCCTTTGTGTGGTCAGATCACAGGTAGAAGTTTTGGGGAATGGTAAAGGCTTGGAAGATTTGGCTATGCAAACACAATGGGGTGTAGGAGGGCCCGGGGTGTGTTCATGTAGGTGACAGAACTTGGTAACAACACTTATAATGTGCTTGTTCTTGACAAGTTCATATTTCAATGAGATTCGAAATGACAAAGCAGTGGATTATTAACTAACAGGGTGTTTCTTGTAGTCCAGATACTTTTCAGGATGACTTATATCTTTTTGCTGCACTTGGGTACTTGGTATCAAACCCATGAATAAAAGCAATTAAATGTAAAGGAATTTGTGGCTCTGACTACAAATCATAGTTCAGCTCAGGGACGCCTGAGACTCTCTGACAGCTCAGGGACATGAGCTCTGGTCAAGCCCTGAGTTTTTATGATGCCCACAGACAGAGGATTTGAGATTTTGCTGACAGCAGCACTACACTTTATAGTATCATCATAAAGGAAGTTCATCTTACTTTGTTGTTATGCCAATTGCTACTCTTGCTGGCACCTATAGAGGAAAAAAAAAGTTGTGAATTTATGCAAGTGTTGCTATAAACAATATCTACTTTGGATCTCCAACTTCTAGTTGTATATATCTACCTAAAGGAGAATCCATCCATTGGTTTTCCCACCACAGGCAGAACTTTTGGAAATAAAGCATTATTTAGAGTTTTCATTCCAAATTAAGTTTCTACTTAATTTGAAACAATTGCCTCACGTTTGTCAATTGTATGACTAAGCAATAAAAAATGTTTTATATGTATCAGTAATTTTAATTGAAGCTATCCCAGTCAAAATCAAGAGATGATAGCAACCAATCTTTAATCTCACAGCTTGTTACCTGGAGAATACTTGTGTAACTTGCTGGAACTCACAGTCAAGAAGACCATTGGGCACTCCAGTCAACATTGTCCAAATGGGTTACAATCATTTTGTGCCTATGGCTACATTTTTTTTTTTTTTTGCTGCAAGCCAAAAAGAAAAATTGAGTTTAGTGGTAACAGATAAAAGTAGTTTTAAGCTTTAAATATTTATTTACCTCTAATGGAAGTAGACAGCTTCTATCATGTCTCCACAGTATTCACTGATTGTATCATTAATGAATATAGTTTACACTTGAGAAATTAAAATACATATATTGTGTTTTATTCAGTGTGTGATACATAGGTGTTCCTCAGTCAGACAGTGATACGATGTAGCATGTCACTGTAGTCTTACACAAGTTTGCTCTTCATAGCAGGAGTTGTCTTGTCTTGAACTTCAGCTACGCTTGATTACCATCTACAGTTTGGTACAGAAAAAAAATGTCTTTGATAAAGTGGGGCTTCAGACAACAGCTGAAGTAAGACTCCATCTCCTGTGTACAAAAATGTGGACTTTTGTGTAACCTCAGAGTTAGGTGAGTAAAAGGGGCATTTTGTTTTTTCCTGTTCCAGAAGGGAAGCGGAGGATGAGCAACAACCTTGAGAGTAGCTTTGGCCTAAGTTCAGATATGCTATGGGAACAAGCATTCCAATAGTGCTTCTGGTGGCTAGCACCTTACCAGCTGCTTGGCTGTCCACCCCACTGCTTCCGGTTCCATAAGAACCTGAATTCGAACATTTTAAATAGGTGGCAGTAGGTGATACTGAAACGCTATGCCCCCATTCACTGTCTATGGGCTGCAGTGGGTGAGATGAATGTGAAGGGGTTTAAGGGTTTAAAGAAGGGGTAAATGCACTGCAGCATTCCCTCCAGTCTGAACATGTCCTTAATTACCCCTTTCTGTGCTGATCAGGTATCTCCAAAACACATATGGTAGTGCCTCAAACCAGCAATCTTTTGTAGAACACCAGACCAATAATTCAGTTTGTAAAAAGTGTTTATTAAAAAGAAAATGTTTTAAGATTCACGAGCTCTGTCTATTAAATATGGGACTGATATAATAACTCAATTTTATTTATTTATATGACAATTCTAATGCTTGTCCCATTCGAAATTAGGCATCAATGCTGTCTTATTTTTCATTGGTGAAAGGCATGGAGCAGATCAGTTTCTGTCAGTTGTTTCAAGATATCTGATGTTTTTTTTCTTTACTGCATCCACTGACTCAAAGTGGGTTAAGCATCAATTTTTTATGAACTTTTAGGAAAAAGAAAAGTCACAAGGTGCCAAATCTGGTGAATATGGAGGATGTTCCAGCGTAGTAATGTGTTTGTCGGTTACAGCAAGTGCTGTGTGAAAAGGAGCATTGTCCTGATGAAGAATTAAACCATTTTCCAACATTTTTGCCTGACATTTCCTGACTCTTTGGGCCTGATTTTTAAAAGTTCTCCAAGGCTAGAAAGGATACATTTCATCAGTGAAGCTGGGTGATTCAGCAAAACCTGGAATGAATTTTTGCAAAGTAATTTGCTAGCAAATGCTTTGAATCCTGGACAATATCCATTCCAGGTTTGCTGGATCACCCAGCTTCACTGTTGAAAGTGTATCCTCGCCAGCCTTGGAGAGTTTTAATAAATCAGGCCCTTTCTCTCAGTTTCATCAAAACTTCCTCATTGTATTGTTGGTTCACTGTTGTGCCTTTTGGAACCCATTCTATCAAAATTACATCCCCCAGGTCAAAAAACACCATAGACATGGCTTTGAATTTAGACTTTTTTGGTTCTTGGTGATGAAGGTGATTCCAGCACATTGACTGTCACAGGTTTCTTATGTGATGACTTAATGAAAAAGGTTCAGGTCTATTTCCTTGGGGCACTCTTTTTGCTCTGGTATGAAATTTTACTAAAAATTTCAAATCAATGCGTTGCTTAACTTTTAAACTTATCATGATTTCAGCACATGAGGGGAAACACAAATGCATTAAACAGTGACAACAAACTAGATGACAGAGAATGCCGGTGTTTGCCATGCTTGTTTGGACAAGTTTAAACATTCATGGCAAGTGCTCATAATTGGTCCTCACTACTTTGTTTATGAAATAGAAACACATTTTCATTATTTAAAGACAGACCTTGTATGTTCTGTGGTCTTTCAGAATCCTAGCATTGCTCCTGCCCAACAGCCATGCCATTAATAAGTATAAGGAAGATTCTTGCTAAGACTGGAGTTCTTCTTTCATGACGCAGTATGGTCCATGCAATGTTCAGTAATGTTTATTCTCCCAGCTGTTTAGGATTAACACATTTTATGAGTGGCACATTATTTAGCTTTGCTTTGAGCCCAAGACAGCTGATGTCTGCTACTGAGAAACAGCAAACAAAAAGTGTCACAGCAATTATCTAAAACTTTCAAGTTGTAATTCACAACATGCAATTAAAATAGACAACTTCTTTATTTGACGGACCTCTGCAAAGAGCTTTCTGTCTGTATTTGTGACAATCATGTTTATTTTTTTTGCTAATAGATTAGGAAGTGTTGGAAGAAACTAAATTCATGTACTGGAAGTCATTACTGCTAAAACTAACTACATTCTTCAGATCATGTCAGGTAACTGCAGGGAAAAGTGTTAGCACAAGAAAGTTTCTAATTAAGCATAGTGTTACTCATCCATGTGTCTGCATAGTTTGTTTGCTAACTTTATTAATTTTCTTTTTGGTTCTCAAAACTTTACGAAATGTCTTCCCATACTGAAGGCACGTGATGCTCTACTGTGTGGCTATCTGTATGCATTAATCCTAGCTAACCCTGGCTGCAAGCCCTAACCAAACCCAAGTCTTTAGGTGATGTCTTTACTGTGCTACTTACTAACCCTGAACTGCAAAAATCTCAAGCCTAACCCATTACTGGGTGTAACGAGGTGGAAGTATTTGTGGAACTACAAGTGTCAGAAAGGGTTAAAACATGACACAAAACACTCAGGCACTGCCTAATTAAAAGTTGGTACTTATCTTTATTGGATGTATACAATGGTCCAAAACAGCAACAGTTCCAGCAGCAAGATCACACGACTCAGTTTATTCAGGAAGTGTCCATTTACATACATGTAGTCCCCGAGTTAAGGACATCTGACATTCAGATGACTCCTAGATACCAACGGGGCTTCCCTGGTCTCTTGTGTGCAGGAGGAAGGCTTGGAAGGGGGTGAGGGAAGTTTGCATGACTTGCAGAAGAAATCTTTTGCTAAACATAGCTTAGCTTGTGGGTGATCTTAAGAGCTGACCTCATCTGTAGCATCTTGTAACTCTTTAATGACCAAGACAAACTCTGCAGGTGTTTCCTTTTGCATATCAAAACTCCAGAAGCTAATGAATGTCTAGGCTCCATAAAGATTTTTTTTTTTTTTTTTGCTTTGTTTGTGATTAGTTTACAGTGAGAATTTTAAACATTAACTGATACCATGCTGCTTAATAGAAGGTTAAGACAAACACCTGTCCTAATTTCATTTGTTAAAATAATGTACCTGTTCCGACTTACATACGAATTCATCTTAAGGACAAACCTATAGTCCCTATTTCGTATGTAACCCAGGGACTACCTGTATATTACCAGCTGCTTTCTTTCTCATGACCCATCAAGGCATAACAGCCATAACTTTCTTCTTATCAGGTCACTCACACCCAACAAGTGTGGGAAGGAGGACACAGGGTGATCACAAAGGTGCAGACCAGTTTCCACAAATCCACCTGCACATGCACAATACATTTATTCAGAATTCCATGTTTTTGTATTTGATTTGCTAAAAAGATTAACTCTTAGGTGGCTCTCTAGTGGAATAATCAGAAAGCCTCACCATTCCTGCTACACTGGATTATTGGTTACTAGTTGTGACTTTCACACACATTTTGCCCCTTCCTAAATTTTACCATTTTGACACGAAGTAGCAAATCCCTTCCTCTACCCAAGACGGTCACCTCCTCACAGAGATGCAGTGCAGAAATAGGAAGTAATTGGAAAAAGATTAACAGACTCAAATGATAGGATTTTTTGGGCACAGATTCTACAGCTAAAGCCCTCTTTAAGACTGTTCTGATCTAAGTTTTATTCCAAGAAATAAAAGTCATCCTGTACAGAAATGTTCTATAGCTTTAGTTCCCAATTCTTATCGGCGCTTGCCATATCATTTATATTCCCCACAGAGAATCAAAGACTGTACAAGATTCCAAATTATCCCATTAATATTCATTTTCATGCAGAATTCAGCCCATTGCTCACACAGTGAGATCTGCAGAGTGAAGCAAGCTGAGGTCGGCATTTCCAGTTGGGGAATGCTGTAGCGACTACTAATGACAGGTAATAATGCAGCTGTCTTAATGCCCAGTGACAGCAGTTCATGTCAAGCTGTTAAAGAGATGTAAAGACACACATTTTGCAAACAGCAGCTTTCTGCGAACCATCTGCTGGAGCATCCAATTTCACAGTGTAAATAGTTGATAATGAACATATGCAGAGATCTGGCAAATGAGAAGAATCAAAGTGATACAAACGAGAAGTGCATCCAGTATTATGCTGGCATGCCATACGTAAGCTTGTTCACTTTGGAGGACACAACACTGTTTGCACCATGAGCTGCTTAATTACTTCAAGGTGAGGCTGCTTACTACGGTATGTAGGGACAGAGTGGGTAACTGTATAATCCTTATACTTATTAATGGCCCAGTCTCCTGAAAACTGCTTTAATATTTGGTGAAAAATAAACTATGTAATGAATTCTTATTTTTCTTTTAATATGGAAAAATCTGTGTGCTTGAGTTCCTGAGACTACAGACCTGCTGTAGTCATTATAGGAAGTCCCACTCTCAATTTTTAATGGCAGTGAGTGAAAATACAACAACAAGTTCATACACAGAATTATGTTGAATAAATGTTAGTGCTAAGTTCCTTAATTTGTAAAAATTGCCAAAAAGAAACTTCAGGTGGAAAATACTTCTTGTATTAAAGGTGGTCAAGTCTGTGCAATCCAATCATCTGACATCCCTACCAAATTTACAGATGGTTCAGCTAAAGATACAATACCACATATAAATAAATACTGAGCAATCAGAATATCAATTCCTCCCGAATGATGTCCAAAACTGTCAAGAAGAAATGTCCGAACATGCACTCATTGTTGGTGAAAAAATCCAAAAGTCCAAAATTTTCTTTGCAGATACTTATTTGTATAGGAACATTTAGCTAGTCTAGCTAGTATAAAAGAGGTCTGCATTAGAGGCTGGATTGTTCCAGTCAACTGGTAGGATAGGAACCTTCTTTTGGGTTTCATTCCCAATGGTCAGTTTAATGCACAATGCTAAAACTGTCTTTCTGCCAGTCGGGTTCTAAATTATGGACACTTGGAAATGGAAATAATTCTAATATGCTTACGTATCTCTATATTGTCCATGCTGTTAGCAATGTGCACACTATGCTACATTGTGTTATAATATGACAAGAACAATAAAGGTTATTGGTGCATGACAATTGGTTCAAAGTAGACTTTTCTCTTCCCTTGGTTTGTCTTTCCCCCTCTTTATCTACACACTAGCTGTATTGTTATTAAACATTTATTACAGCTTGAATGACATAATCACTAGGGATGAGCGAGAATGCCTCTAGCAATCTCACAAAAATTACCTCGAAGTTCTGATGGGTTCGCAAAATTTTGCCGAAATTTTGCGTACCCATCGGAACTTCGAGGAAATTTTTGGCATAATTACGCGAAACAATTGAAAATCACTATAGTAGGTTTATCACAGCTGCATTCATAATTACAGCCATGGGAATCCTCCTGTCAGTGGGGGATCCCTGGGCAGTACAGGTCAGAATGAAGGCAAGCCCCCATTCTGACCTGTAGTGCCTGGGGATCTCTCACTGAGAGAAGGATTTTCAGGGCTCCATTCATAAATGCAGCCGTGATACTCCTCCTCTGAGAACAGAAACTACCTAACTTGCTTTAGTTTCTAATGCACACTGTTAGGAGCTCACTCCCAGCAGATAATATGATTAGGAAATGTCAGTACAAGAGAGGAGCCTGTACAAATGTGCAAAACAGAAGGGATGGTTGGAGGTCTACTTTAAAACATACATTTGTCCGAGTTCATGCACGTAACTCTTTAAACCCAGTCAAACCTCACTGTTCATTTTAACTTAGATTCTTTTCAATATGGACTGCTTTTAGTTTTGTTTTTTTCAAAAAACCTTGAATTTATGATATTCAAGTGGAACATAACAGCACTTTGTATAATAGGACTATGTCTTTTTTATATGTTGCAGTCCCAACTAAAAGCCAAACAGCAAAGCCTATAATATGAGGACATTGCATTCTGGCAGAGTTAGTTCCAATTATTGTTCTTCAGATGTGTGTATAAACCAGTTTATGTATCATAGGATTATGTATCAGAGGATTATGTATCATAGGTTATTTATGGTGAAACTAAAGTGAATGTACCAGTTCTAACATCTGCAAAGCTTGTGATAGAAAGTTTATATTACTGTCCTATCCAGTGAAAATCTTACTAAGGATACTTTGTAGAACTCATGCTGTGATTAGGGAAGAGTTAGACACAGATTTGCTGAAATGTGATCATAGAGAGAGCTTTTATGTGTCCTACTAGCAGGACTTCTCTTAACTTCTTGTGCCAAAGACACAGCAGGCCATCTCAAAGTAACAGGAAATCCACTCACTCCTATTCTAGTGGCAACTGTAAAAATTTCCCATTACTTTCAGTCCCAATGACAACAGTCACACGGAAAGGAAAAGGTCAGTCTACTTTATTGGGTCTCAGACAGCAATATTGCCAGTTCTAAACTGCTAACCACTCTATATGAAATTACATTTAAAACATTTTGGTTTTAGATATACATTATAATTACAGGTGATGTCCCTTCTGTAATAAAATGAACATACCTGCCTTATTTACATTTTTTAAATACACTCACCTATCCCTGTTCCATTGTGGGTGTCACTATCGTCTTCATTTCATATTATTGGCCAGGTCAGGAGGACGTAACTCCGGTGCATGCATTTAGTCTTGGCAGCTACAGGGGGTGCCAGCATACCTGGCATGTCCAAGCTTTGTAAGAAGGTAGCAAGAAGACAGGTAAATGTGTTTTATTTTAGAAGAGCCTTCGTCTGTTCCTTTCTGCAAAAAGACCTGCCTGCTCACATATTATTTGCACTTTAGTTTGGCTTTAAAATGGAAGTAAACTAAAAAAAAAAAATTTTCACTCACTCTACTTTTACAGATCTGTCGATCCCTCCGGGGCTTTCCTGAATTGGGTCCCGCTTTGTCCTGGTGTGGAAAAAGCGCTGAGAGCCGCCGTATTCGCTGCCCTTCTTTACCTTCTGCTTATATCACCCAATCTGTCACTGTGCAGGCCTAAGATCGTGTGACGTAGCCTGTGGTAGATGGGAAAAAAGAGTGCCAATTTCACTGCGCATGCTCTTTTACCTCGTTGAAGAAAAAGTTCCGATTCCAAATCGGTCATGCACAGGAGCAGCCAGAAGCCTCCTAGGATGCGTTACGTAGGTATACCATGAGGCTACTTGCTCTTATTTAAAAAAAGGCTTTTAACACCCCCCCCCAAAAAATATATAACGGATTATCTACCCTTTTGTATAAGGTAGAATTTTTACTTTAAAGAGGAACTATGCTCAAAAATAAAAAAAAAAACAAAAACACCTTCAATCTCTCAGGGCAGTCCGATCACTCCAGGGTTGTCGGGCATCTGGTCCCGCATCGTCTCAGCATCCATCCTGGAGCTGGTGCTCAGGGTGCCACCATCTTCGTCTTCTCTTCCCGGTTCTTCATCCTGCGTCACCCGACTCAGGCGCGAGATCAGGTGATGTAGGATGAAAATAAAAAATTTGCAAATCTCACTGCGCACGGGTGAGATCGGCAAATTTTTCTCTGAGCAAAAAGGCTCACTCTGCGCATGCCCCAGACGCTTTAGGGTCCTATTCATTCTCGACCACCTTGGCGGCTGAAAATTAGAAGGGGGGGTGCTGCACCCTTTTTTTTTACACTTTAAGTTTGCTTAAAGTAATGTTATCACTGATCTACAGTCCTATATTGGAAATCTAAAAACTGCACTGGTCCATAAAGTATATAAAGGTATAAGGACTAAACTGGGTAATTTTCTAGACTTAAGCATCAGGTGGTAGGAAAAATGTTACATATACTGCATATCGTACACGTCTTTTTTTCATGTCTTGATTGCACAAAATTGTCTTGACTTTTGCTTTCCCGGTGTGCCATTTAATATTCAGCAAAATTTCCACACAGCTGCTTTCATTGCGGTTATTCTGAAATAAAGGTGTGATATAGGTGTCAGAAATGTGCATTATTGTACAGGAATAAATTTGACCACATGTGAGGTAGAAGCAGGCAAGGGTGAAACAAATAACTTCTTTGGAATGAAAAAAAGAAAAGTATGGCAGTTGCTAATGTTGGCCTTCATTTAGCTGTGTCAGTGCCAGTGTCTGCTCTGTGCATTAACATTCATGCTTTGTCAATATAATTTTTTTTTATAATTTTTTATTGTCAAGAGAGATCATTTTACCCTTGTCTGCTTCTGTTTCACGTGTATGGCAAATTCATTCCTGTACAATAAATACATACTTCAGTACCTTATATCGCACCTTTATTCAACAGTAGCTGTATCAAAAGCAGCTGTGTGGAAATTTTGCTGATTATTAAATGATACACCAAGAGAATGAATGCCGAGACAATTTTGTACAATCAAGGCAAGAAAAAAAACTAAGTCCTTTTAGGTAATGAAGAAATAAACTGCTTGTTCTGTATTTTCCAGATCTCTTCAGCTTTTTATGACTTATTTTATTACAGATGAAAAAAAATAGAACATGTTCATTTTAGTGCTATGGAGCTGCCAGACTCCTCTGAGTTATAAAAGAAGCCAGGGAAAGCTCTGAAAGAACTGAATCAGGATTTATTGATGGCAGACTTTAGTAAAACCTAAATTTTATTTATGACATAGAGGCCAGCAGAGGAAATGGGCATGGCTGGCTATGTGGCTTCTATGAAAATCAATGAATGTTTCTTTACTTTTTTATAACTTGGGGCCAAAACGGCTCATGTTATGGTCATATCTCTACTTCTTGTGCTGCACCTTTCAATTTTAAGCAGCTGGTACTCTTTCATGTAAGAACAATTTTGTTCTTAAAGTAGTTACATTACATCTTAAGCCAAAACTAATTTTTTTCACCAGTCACTGCTTGTCCTTGCTCTCTTTACTTTACATGGTGCGCTAGCAAAACAATGTTATTATTTGGGCCATTGAGGAGATTTACTCTCACTGCCTGCCCTGCAAACATACTAGAATCTAAAGGTAAATGTTTCCAAAGTAAGGAACATGCATTTGTCACACCTTGGTTTGGTGCCATTATGGGCCAGAAACCAAAACCCCAAATCTCCACTACATGCTTCCCCTAAAGAAGGACCCTTCTCAATATCAGGCAACAAGGCACACTGTCCCAGCACTCAATAGCCCTATGGCTTGAGTGAACAAGGGTATCTGAGGTAGGACTTACAGAGAACCAAAAACAAAGACAGAACTTGTCAAGGCAAAGGTGTTTTGAGAACATAGGAAAAAGGACAAATCAAGGGCCAGCAAGAGGTCAAACACAAGAGAATGGACAGGAGATGGAGATGCAGTCATGCAGAGGGTTAGTCAGCTAGACGACATATCCAAGAGGCCAGAATTTGGACATTGGCCATGAGATGAAGCCAGAGTCAAATAAAGGTGTTGGTCAGCCAGACACAGTATCCAAGTGGCGAAAGACAAGAGAGTGGCCAGGTCCAAAGGAGGCTAGGGGGCAGGCAGCAAACAAAAAGGCAAAGGGTTAAGCGGGAGGTTGTAGGCAAACAGAAAACTACAGAAATGCACCCAGCAGTCTACAAGGTTAAACACAATCATGGTTGATGAGCTTTATTGTTGGTCTAGATTTATATCTACAAAAATGAGGGGCCAGATTGGGGCAGGTGATGGCCAGGGCCAGATTAACCAGGTCCCCTAAAGCAGAGGTCCCCAATCCCTGGCTGTCTGACAAGTGGGCCGCGAAAGCACGGAGACCAGCGGTGTCTGCAGCCCGCTGGGGGGGGCACACCGGCCAGAGCCGCAGACCATGTCTCCTGTACGGATCGCAGGCTCAGTGTTGTGGGTAGTTTGTGTCTCTGGACACAACCCACCCACTCTCCCGTTGCAGGTTTAAAGTGGGTGGGTTCTGGCATTATGACGTCATGTGCGGTCTGGAGTCCATAGATTCAATGGTCCACGAGCTGCAAAAGGTTGTGGACCACTGCCCTAAAGAAACTGTGCATTTACCACTGGAATGCTCCATACATTGGTAATCTGTAGAAAAAATCCTTACATCAGTGGACATTAGAAAAAATACTCCCTACGTTGGTAGCATGTGGAAAGATTCCTACATTGGTGGCCATTTTGAAGAATGCTTAAAGAACCACTAGCCACCCTTTTGTAGCTGGTCTTTCTAAGTATTCCACATTTCTAGGTTAAAGGTTATTCATTATGCAGCCATATGGTCATTATTTGGTTTTACAATGTCAAAATCAAAATGTGACATCCCTGTAACAAGACAATTTGTCTGAGACAAAGTGGAATTGGCTCCTAAAATTGTTACATGCTGACTGGCAGCAGGCTGTGATTGGCATCAAGTTGTAATACATCAGGCAAAGGTTAAAGACTGTACACGAAAAGGAAGAAAAAATATGTTTTGGCCAAAAAAACAATTATGGATGCAAACTGCTCTCCACCCTATTTGTCTTCATATGACAACACTTAAGTGATCAGTGCTAGGAAAAGCATGGTTCAGAGAGCTCAGATGAAGATAAATATTCTGTCTGGGAAAGATGGCTTCTGTATTGCCTCAGGTTTTCATGATTTCTGCATGGGCTTATGCTTCCAAGATGTCTATAATGCATAATCAGCGCTCAATATGTTCCCATTCAAGTCAAAATATGATATATAGCCACAAAGCTTTATTACTCACTGTTGGTCAGTGCTTCTTTAGAAAATACAGTTGTAACATGAGCTATAAAGTTTATGTACAGATATATACACTGTACAGGCAGTTTAACAGATTTTATTGTTTTGCAAAAGATATGCATTAAGAAATAACTAAAATAAAGTGTTAGTCTAGAATCAATGGGGTGATCAGCCAACCTTTTAAGCAAAAAAGTTCTGTAAAAACACATTGTAATAATAATTACTTAGCCTATTGTAGATCTTAAAAAGTAAGAATGACCTATTACAAAAATTCCATGGAGGAACATGCCATCCCCTTAAGTGCCGATCACAAAGGCCCATCTCCAGGGTATTGTATATTAGTATCAAGCTAAGGATTAGGTCAAATAAAGCAAACTTTTAATAAAAAAAATGATTTATTTCCTTTGCGATTACTATGCATTACCAATATATCCCCTTGTGACCTGTTTACCATGTACAATAAAAGGTACTAATAAATCAACAAGTAACACTATCCAGGTCACAATTGTTGCACTCCATATTCTTTACAAATTGAAAAACACTTCTTAGAATGCAACAGATGGATACTTCAGAGGTTTGCCATAACAATTTTGGACACTAATCTGACACTAATTTTGGACAGTAATATCACAAGCCAGTACATGATGCAGCAGCTCAACAAGAGAGGGTACCAAAAATGGAGCAACAATTTTAAAGAGAGACCAATAGAAATTTTCTGTAAGTATATGTTTTATGTCTGTATTCACCATTGCATGTTTCAATCAGTATTTCCAAAATCAGAAAGTTCTTAGGAGTTCAGATGTGTTTTTGTGATGTGTTTTTTCTATGACAAAGCGGCAAAGTTTGGGTATGATTGTGTTGTGGGTATACATCTGTTTTGTTCCTTTTATTTTTATTTCTGGAAAAGACAGAAATAGTTTCCGCAAAGAGAAAAACAGGAAGAGAAAATATTATGTAATTTTACCTCCTTGTATATAGTACAGCAACAGCGCTGTCCATGGTGCTGAAAATGACAATTTGAGAATTGCAGAAGTGATTATTTAAATTTAAAAAAGATTTGTGCATATAAATAGAGATTAACTTGCATCCATATTAGCCTTAGTAATCAAGAACACATTTTAACCCTTAACATATCATCAGAAAATACAGATATTTCTATGTATTCTTTGTCCAATTTGTCTTTATTTCTACTTTACTTATCACTTTACCTGAATTTACCTGCCTTTAAAAGTAGATATATATTGTACGTGCTTTATGTAGCATTTGACATGAGGCCACAAGGACTAGATCAGGGTGACATTCACTCATCATTACCGAGCAAAGAAATATCTGTGATATCAAAACTTAAAATCAAAGATCTAAAGAGACTCAGTATAAGCCTGCTGTGATTATAGCTTTACTAAATCCAAAAACAAAAAGGTAGATACTGCAACCTTTAAGTCCTTATGCATGGGGAATGCATTGTTTCTCCCTTTTCCTATTCTTTCCATTCTAAGCTGACAACATTCACTGATTTTGAGGAGCACTGTTGTCAACCTAGGCTGCACTCCTGATGCAGACTTTCTCTCCTCATTGCCATTCCAACATTGTTTGATATCTTAGTTTAGCCAATAGGAAACTCCAGAAACACAAGTACAAATCTCCTGTAAGTAAATATTCTTGCTAGGTAAATGCAGTTATTTTTAACATCTCAAAGCACATTCAACTTCTGCAATAAAATCCCCCTGAAATAGCATGATCTGACTTATGGAATCGGGTTATATATATTTTTTTCTTAATAGAAATAAAGCTGATTTGTTTTTCTGTTCCTCAGCATAAAATAACGGATATTCCTCCATTGACTGAACATTTGCCTTGCCTCATTTCCGGGCTAAAGTATCCTCCAGGCACCGTAAGCATCTACTTAATGCAAATCCTGTGCAATACTTTTCGTTCTAATAATCATACTTTCAATATCTTGTAGCCATGATGGAATGTTTTGAAAGCATCTGAAGTTTGATATATTACAGTATGAAAACTGGTAATTGTTTTCACTGAAGAGGCTTCTCCTCTCGCCTTCTTTAGTCTTCCCCTCTCAAGGATTACGGTATGTCTTACTTATAATGGTACCAGCATGTGAAAGGAAGCTATATATTAAAACCAATCAGTGCTGTTCAGGAAACACTGCAACACTACTTGGAGTCAGGAAATCCTAACTAATATTTAATTTAGTCAATGATAGAGAACTTCATGCAGCTGAGATTTTCTACCAAGATGGAAACTCTCTGTGTGCAATATTAGGCACTTTTGATAGTCTGAAAACCTTATTTTTTATCCCCTGGGATTCTCAATGCAACCCAGTCAATTCCTTTTTATCACATCAGACCATCAAATTGGACCAAGTAAGCCATCTTCGGGCCAATTTACACAGTTGTACTTTGCCTGTGGATTGGTAATAACTGAAAACGCACAGAAAAGGCAGAAATCTGTGCCTATATATCGAACAGTGCAGTTTCTATCAATGCATTATTGTGAATTACAGTTTAGTATAATGCAGCTGTTTCCATCATTTTCAAAGTTGCATATTCGTACAGAGTACAAAAATGTATACAGTTATTAAAATGTAATGTTCTTACTCATATCCTTGTCCTTTTTAGGAAATATTACAGAAGAAAACATTTATAACTTAGATTACATATCAAAAGCCTCAGCTGCCTTTTCAGACTTAGGCAAACAAAATCATATAGACCAACTATTTTGTATTCTTTCATTAATGCATAATGCCTACAGAAGTAATATTTTTGTATTGTTAGTAAACTTAAAAGCATTCCAATAGTAGCCAAGTTATTGGGTTGTTTCAAATAAAGTATAGATGTGTTTCTAAATGTATAAAATGTTAAAAAAAAATAGAAGAAAATTACCCTGTACATTGCCAATCCAGGGAACACTGCCTTTGCCAATCATGAAGATTTTTTTCCATGGTAGATCACATTGGATTTTGCATTATAAAGCTGACTTATCTTTCTCTAGATCCACTGCGGGTTTGCAGATTTGAGGATATAAGATTTTCATTTCTACTTGATTGACTTATGGTTTGTTTTTAACCTTAGTGAAATGCAGGAAGCAAGGTGATATTAAAAAAAGTCATTTTGTGGCCAGAAGCAACCTTAGAACTGGTTATAGTGCTACCTGTTGCTAAGGTACATAGTGTTCTAGATGGCTGGTGGTTGTTAGAGGTGACACCACAGATGCAGGTTGCATTTCCATTATTTAGAAAGTGGATTATAAGGTAAATAGGCTGCTGAGAACTGGTGCTTACTTTGAAAATTGCAAATTTCCAAAAAACATCCAAATTAGCATGCGATTTTGGTAAATGGGCAACAACTGAAGCAGGTTTTGACTTATGTCTGATACATAGAGCCTGATTTAATAAGTGAGTATGCGGAAGCTCCACGTGCGTATTTCCTCTCCGGTATACGAGGCGTATTTCCACCAGCAGGAGTCGGAGCCAGAGTTGAGTGCTAGTACACTCGCCTTCACTTAGCAGCCAGATTCCTGTCTTGATAAATGAGCAATTTCCCAGTGCAAGTTGTGGTGACGTAGGCAGAAAAAGAGCAAAGAAGATGGCGGCACCCGGCGCTTCCTTTGTGCTGGGACGAAGGCAGATTACAGGACTAGGTGGGACCCAATCCAGGAAAGCTCCGGAGAGATCGACAGATGCAGAAGTAAGGGTGAGGGAGTTTTTTTTTTTAGTTTTTCAGTTTACTTCTGCTTTAACTGTCTCGTCACAAGGTGGGGGAATGGAAGACCCCGGAGAGTGCTCTTCTGTGTGACATACTGTAAATGTGTACCTTTTAGGATTTGAAGTAAATCCTTTTGCAGGTAAACCAGTCCAAATATTTCATATTATATCATATCCCATTTTTAGCTGGAGTTTGGTTATAAACCTCTAATAATTGAAAGAAGCTGTTACCATATATTCAGTTGGTGAACTAGCCCTGTCAGCTACTGTCGTCAGAATGAATCTCTTTGCTGACACTCAGTCCTGGGCCCCTTATGCCACGCGCCCCATAATGCTTTCACAGTCTGTCATCGCTACACCTTCCATGACAGTTTAGTTTATTCCAAAATAAATACTCCATATTTTGTAGATAAATAAGAGTCGCCTCTCCTCAGTAGGATATCTACTGGTCCATAAGTAACAGTTTTATTTCTGTACACAACTTATCCTGTGGTCCAGCATCTTTCTGCACGCTGGAGATTGCCAGAGACAGATACCAGCTAAGCACTAAATTCATAAAAAAGATGGATTTTTAGTGTATTTGCCATCTGACAGCATTATGTGTATGACTGATTCCCGGAGCAGGGCAACGCCAGAAATATCAGGAGCCGCACTACAGCCATTATAAGAAATACGACAACATAACATTTTGTGTGCTGAAGATAAGACAGAAATACAAGATTCCTTTTTTTTTCATTTACCTGTGATGCTGTCTGTGATTGGCAAGGATCCTTAATATTACATTTACCACCAGAAGATTAGTTGATGAAAAAGCTGTGTGACCCATAGCAGACGTGGAAGAAATAACAATGTATTTTATGCACCTTCAGTGCTGACATTGGTGTTAAAATAATATTAAATCCTCCACATTTTGTTTTTATTTGTTGGACACATTCCCCTATATTTTTTTTTTTATTTAATACGTAGCTATGTACTAAAACATGCTTGCATCCTGAATTGCTAAACTTTCCAGAATATCTGCCGGGAGAGCAAACACTGAGCACTGCACAGAAAGGTCACATGACCACGCCAGGAACATGCACACACAGGTGGCTACAACAAGCCTACAAGGGACCTTTCAAAGCATTGTTACCACCCAACAAAGAAAAAATGCAAAGAGAAAAGACAGCCTAATTAACAAAAGAATGCCAACTGACAAGTTAAAAAAATAGCAAACTTGAGGTCATCACCACTACATGTTTTTTTCCCCGTTTAAGCAAATTGGACTTCATTTTCAGATATTTTCTCACATTGAGTGGTCACCAGGACATATGGAGAAAGTTGGGGCTCTTTCACATCCACATGAAACTAGCATCTGCCAAACACAGCAAACTGCTGCTGTGCATCTGGTAACTGTAAAATGCACCACGGGTAACCAGATTTGCACATAGAGTACAACACGAAAATTGTTCCAAACTCCTTCCATTTACATGATTGTTAGAGGTTGTTTTTTTTTTTTGTGAAAGAGTAGGTTCCACCAACGATAGTTGCCCCAGAGGTTTAAATAGAGTACACTCCGGTGTGCCCAGCCTGGATTAGTGCTAAAGAACAAGTCGGAAGAGAGAGAGAAAGACAGGCTTTTGTGGGGCACAGTCATTTACTTAAAAACTTGAACTTTATTAATGTTGGAAATCCTAAAACTAAACAGAAGTTTCCTATGCCAGTCCTAAACTAACATCGGTATCCTGGTCCCCTAAAAGTGCATGGGTAGTGTTATTGGTCAATCAAACCCTGTTTACAGCAATACACTTGTTTCCCACCCGACCTGTTTCGGCCTGCAAGGCTTCTTCGGGGGTTATTTGGGAGTTAAAACAAGGGAGAAGTATGTAAAAAATCAACAACAGAATATGTTTGAAACAGTCTCAAAGTGTTAGGACGCAGAATAATGCTGTAAAGGCTTACTTGGTAGTATTGCTGAAACCTTTTTTTGCCAGGAAAGACTAGACGCCAGTTACTACTTGAGATATAGCCTAATTAGGAGAAGAGAGGGAGGAGATATTACCAGTACTCTCTCTTCTCTTTTCATTATGTAGTATTTCACCATTGGATTTTATAATTAGGCTTTGTTTCACCAATAGCACTACCCATGCACTTTTATGAGACCAGGATACCGATGTTAGTTTAGGACTAGCATAGGAAACCTCTGTTTAGTTTTAGAATTTTCAACATTAATAAAGTTTAAGAAAATTACTGTGCCCCACAAAAGCCTGTCTTTCTATCTCTCTCTCGACTTGTTCTTTTTTTTTTTTTTGCTACAGTTGGCCTTTAACACCTTAAACACTACAAGAGTATAAATACTAAGCTAATAAACAGGAGCTGAACTGATATCTTTTCTGACAATAGTAAATGACAACTTTTGAACCATGGCAATGGGGGTGGCAAAAAGCAACAAAAGTGAATTTTGTCCTCTAGCTGTCCATTTCTGGGATTCTATATTCCATCTATACTGACATTTATTTTTCCATCCATAGAATACCTAATTGCTCTCTTACTGGTAATCTAGCATCTTGATACTAAAACCGTACATACAGCCTGAATCAATGTATATGTTTATTAGCTGCCTGGTGAATAGTGTCCTCTTTGTCTCTGAATGTCATCTCTGATAGAATCATTGTGATTGCCATGTATGAATAAGCTATGCCAGCTTTATAAGCAGTAGAATTCTGTTTGAGTATATTTGACAGTTTTATATTGACCACTAAGTAATACAAGGACTTTAGCGTATTATGTCACTATGACCTATTGGGGTTTTTTTTTGTATAAGAAACACACTATTCTTTTATCTGTTATTCCCAATTAGCTGTACCCCCACCTGTGCTGGAAGATGTGCTTTTTCCAACTGTTATTTGTGCAAAATCCAGTAAACATAAATGAAAAAAGCAACACCATGCGGTGCTATGATATAAAGCAAATTGTGTAAGATTAGTCTTTTTAAGTGAAAAGAGATCATATTCACCCCTTTGAGTATCAGCTTCTTTATTGAATCTGAGACGATATTAGCACCATCTAGTGGCCAGTAAGTGGTAAAACATCATGTTACACTGTGGCTGACATACAAATGCAAACAAAAAGCTAGTTAACTAACTGTTCAATGGTATTATTTCATTTTTTACTGTATTCTCTCACACAGTACTAAAAATATGAAAGGAGTGTTTCAGACAAACAAATGACATTAATTCATGTCAGCACCACAATGCAGCTCCAGGCCAGCACTTAGTTATTATGGGCCAGGATTCTTGTGTGTTATACTATTGTATATAATATATAAAGCTGAACTAAACTATATCCTTACATTCAGTCTGCCACGGGCGTACAAGCCCTTTCCCTGCACTGAATTTGCTTTACTGCATAATTTGAGCCACTCACAATGTGCATTAGAAACTGCAGCAAGTTAGATACAACCCACCTCATTTCTAATCTGGATGATATCTGGTATTATCTAGCTGTTTTCTCCCTATCTGAACTGTCACTTACCCACCCTTTCATTGACTGGATCTCAACTCTTTCCATCATGGAGGCTCAGCATCACATGTGGGCATTACCAGAGCTTCTTGTTTTCGGGAAGCAATGTACAGCATCCTTCTGGCCCCACTTACCTACCCTGCACAGAATTAGTGAGGATGGCACTGGATCCTAAATCCTTAAAGTAAATCTTAAGGGTAATATTGATATATATAACAATAATTTAAGTGCATTAATTAGCAGATTTGCACACATAAGGCCAATCAATGCACCTTCATTGCTCAGTGACCCACTAGAAGGAAAAGGGGGTATGTAAATGAACTGGTAAGAGATGATCATCCAAGGAAATGAACCTGCTTTGTAAATTATGAATAGACAGCCATCAGAAATAAACTCATCAATACAAATAAAAATCATGAGCAATCCATGGGAAAATGGAATGGCTAAAATGGAGTTTATAAAATATTGGTGTTGAGATATATTGACCCAACAGTCATTCTTCTACTTTAATACAATAAACTCTATCCACATTTGTCTTTACCTAATCATGCTGAATTACCGTACTGCTCATGCAGAATCAGAATGGGGAATACTCTCAAGGTGGGAACAATTTTTTTCCTGAATTAGAGTTACTCAGCTATGACATGTTACATACTTCACATTGAAAAGTCATGGTCATGTGTGTAAAGTATATTTTATTCTACATGCTGTAGAAGTTTAAGAGATGGCCAAAGTATACCTTAATCTGCTGTATGTGGTCATAGTAGATACCAAAAGTACATAGTTACTTAGTTACTTAGTTTGTTTTTCTATTACATTTAATGTATCAGTTAATACATTCATTAGTTTCTGCACCCCTACCCAGCAGGTATGTTTTCCCATCCTGGTAGTGTGGATGGGGGCAGGCGAATAAAAGAAGTGTGTTTGATGTAATATTCTTCAAGGGCTTGTTGCAAAAAAAATAAAAATGTGCTGATCCTGTTCTTCTTCTCATGCACCAGTGATGTAAAGTCCTGGAGCTTTAAAACATTTCATGCTGACAATGCAGAGAAGAGCAAGCCAAGGCTGTTTCATTCAACTAAAACCCTATGTAGTTAAGCTTGCTTTACTATATATATTAGGATATTTGTATAGTATTGTTAGGATTATATAACTTCATGTCCCCCTTTCATTGCAGATTTTTCCATATTGCTGGTAGAAATCACTTTAAAGCAGCTAGCTGACTAGTCCACTCTAATGAAATCTCAGAAATAAAAAATAACTCTAACACACTTATCAGGGTACGTATGAACCAAATTACTGTAATTGAGACTCTAGACTGACTGAGCGCTCCTTACATAAAAGCTGAATTACTCACCTAAATTAGATACTCTGTAAGAAGACGAGAAGTACTTAAAATATACTTAACACACAATCCTTAAAACCCAGAACTGGCAAAGTAATTACAGGCAAGAGAATGAGCAGCTCAGTACAAAATAGAGAAAAAAAATATATATTTGTGCCGAAATTGTTTTTGTCGATAAAGCTTGTATTTCACTAGAATGATAGGTCACAAATAAGTCAAAAGCAAATAGGTTCTAGCAGCATCTTTGAATACTGATGGAAAAAGGTTTCCAGGACCTGGTTTAAGAGCAGAAGTGGATGATCTTTGACAATGTGATGTTTGCCATGGATTACTAATGGGTTCCAATGGGTGAACCAATCTATCTAATGGATTGGGTCTATTAAATGAATTGGCTGTCTCTGTTCTTGATGTGGGACATACTTGTGCTTTTTGTGGCATATGAAAATGTCAATACTAACTCACAATATTCTTTAAAGAGACACTGTCTCTTGGCACCATGTATTGCCCCCGTCCACCTATACCCTCCTTGCAGTCCACCTCTGCGGAGACTCAGCAATAGAAGCAGGAGCAATGGAGGTTATTAATAGCTTGAAGGTTTTATTTCGACGAGTGAATTAAACATTATGATTGGAAAACTATCATTAGATAAAATTTTAAATGTATGTAGTTAAAAGTTTGGTACAGGTAGTCCCCTGGTTACATAGGAGATAGGGACTGTAGGTTTTTTCTTAAGTTGAATTTGTATGTAAGTCAGAACAGGTACACTTGTTAATAATTTAGAATACTTTACCACTAATCTTTTCAAGCTATAATAACCGGGGATTTGCAAGCCTCCAAAAAGTGTTGGCTTTTATGAAATATTAATTACAACAGTTTTGGAGTTTATACTGTGGTGCTTTCCTATCTGCAGTCAATATAAGCAGGGGCATCACAAGGGCAGGGACAGTTAGGCATTTTCCTTAAGGTCCATGATTTGCAAGGTCTCTTGGCCTTTGCCTGCCCTGACGGTGAAAATTGAATTTGTTCCGGCCAGAATTCCTACCCAGGGGTTTCTGTCTGCGCCACAGTGCCATGAGTGTCTCACACACCATTCAGATTTTGGGCCTAATTTAGTAAAGCTCTTCAAGGCTGGACAGGATACACTTTTATCAGTGAAGCTGGGTGATCCTGCAATAGATCTGGCCCAGGATTGAAAACATTTGCTAACAAATATCAAATTACTTTTAAGAAATCCATTGCAGGTTTGCTGGATCACCCAGCTTCACTGATGAAAGTGTATCCTCTCTAGCCTTGGAGAGCTTTAATAAATAAGGCTCAGTGGGTAACTAGTTTAGAATAGAAAACCAGGCCAGACATAGATGCCCTGCCCACCCTCTTGATGCACATTATAGCCACAAGGTAGGCAGATAACAGAAGAAACAGAAGGGGCACAGAGCAGAAAAGGAGGACTGCTTTTGGCTACTGTACAAATTGGTAAGTCAGCGAATGTATTGCAATTTAGACTTTGCTGATGGTGATGTTTTATTGCTTAGGTGTCTGTTATATTGCTTGTTTCAGCAACTGCTAGATTGCTGGGTGTTATAATATTATAAATTATAACAGGTAATATTATAATATTGCCTGTTGAGCATATACTTTCTGGGGGGTCTTTTATTATTGCTTGGTCTTTTATTATTACTAAGTATATAATAAATAATTGATGGCTGATATATTATTCCTTGTAGGGGAGTAGTTGTAAAATAAAAAGAGAGGGCACGGTACTATCCATGATGAGCGCGCATGTGAATTATTGTTATGTAAATGTGCCCGCCCCACTACACCCCTGCCTATGTGTCACTCAAAGGGGAAGAAACTTCCCTCAAAGTGACGTCATGATACCAGAACCCACTTAGACCTTTGATGGGAGTGGGCGAGTTATGTTCAGAGAGACAACCCGCCCACCACCCTGAACCTGCAATTCCATATGGGAGATATGGTCCGCGGCTCTGGCGGGTGCGCCCACCCAGCGGGGTCCTTCTCCTGACCGGCGAGAGCCATGGACCACCAAAAGATTCTTTGCAAAATACGAGTGGGCACGCATGCCCATTCCCGAAAAAAAGTGAGGGTGCGGCGTTCCTACCCATGCCCGCCCCACTACACTCCTAAATTCTCGGTAGTTTGTATATTATTGCTTGGTGTTACAATATGGTTTTGCAATATGGGTGATGGTTACATTCCTATTGTTATTTGTTTTGAGTTTTTTTGCTGATTGGATGTTATCCTGTAGCTGGCAATTACCTCACTATTTATCAATGGCCACATTGTACCCACACCCATTAATACCTTGCTTTTAAAATGGACCACATTGCTAGGCTCCTATTTTCAAATGCACCATTTTTCGATAAAAGCTCCTATATATAAGAAACCAAGGGCCTACTTATCTCATTACTGAACAAAGACTTTTGTGTGGACTGACCCAAAACTAGTTTGGCTTAGTAAATTTAGCTGTTTACTCATTCAGAAATAAAGATTGTTCAGTGGCTGTTTATAACTCTGACTGCCAACCACTCTCAGTTGACAGCTGTAGTCACCTTGTCTTTCAAAACTGTGTGACCCCTACTATTATTATATTTTCAAATGTGCTCACCTATACTGTTACACATCTCCCTGTTTCTGTCAACATTAAACGGCCACCTGCAGCCAAGCAAAGGTTCATTTTATCTGATGCTACAACATTGTTTGTTTTCAAGATAATGCCACCTTAATAAGTCACAACCTGATGTGTTTTGATCTGCTCTTCGCACATTATTACTGAGATCTGTTATAGCCTTATGTAACAGAATGTGACAATTGGCTATTATGCTGTTGTTTTAATGGCCTCTTGGGTATTTATTATCTCTTTGGCAACAGAAAGAACAAACATTTTACACCTAAATTGCTGAAAACATGAAAGCACTGCAAAAAAAAAATATGTTGATGAAACAAAAGAGAAGAATCGTACACTCATATGCTGAGCGGGACAGATGTAAACAAATTAAGAAAATCTCCCACATGCCTCGTATTCTTTTTTAGAGTTACGAAACATGCTAAAACAACATTTTCTTTTTTTACCATCAACAACTATCAACAGAAAATGCAAGATATTTTTAAAAAGATTGCTGTTGTTACTTTCAAACGCAGATTATCCCAGGGCTCGGTAAGCCCTAAATTGAGATGCAAATTTCTGGTACCTACAATATTGTTTTAGTTACCTTAAAGTGGAACTATAGGTAAACTTTAAAAAAGTTTTTGATTGCAGCAGGGACAGAGGATGTCCCTGATAGCATATTTTTTTATTTTCACTGACCTGTCCTTGTTCTGTTGGGGATGCTGCTATCTTTTTCCCCTTCTTTTTCAGGATGCTGAGTTTTGCCATCTTGATTGGCCGGGCCAGACTAACAAATTTTAGTTCATTCAGTCCCGGCAGCCCTGGGGGATCTCAAGATACCCATAACATTTCCCACAGTGTAAGCTGATCTGCAAGCAAGCAGGTAAGAATATTTTTTTACAGAAGGGGCATCACCTGCCTCTTTCCTCAATAAAGACATGTCTGATAGCTGATTTTAAAACCAGAACATTAGTTCCACTATACGTTCTTGTTATATTAGAATAAGAGCAATGGTAGTCCCCATATTTAGGGCCTATATCCTTAAAATCAGGTATGTCAAACATGTCCAACGTGTTAACCTTGCTGGGAGTTTTCTCTGCCTAATGAAGCTGGGACATTAGAGAGGACTTGCTGTATAAAGGGGATGGTGGTGGGCAAGCAGAATACACAACTGCAATTAGCAGTGGCAAGTGAGAAAAGGGCATAATGTCCAGTGTTCCAGGCAATGACTGACTGGTGGTGGATGGGTACATTTGTCAGCAGGTCCCAGGGTCTAGAGCAGCCATTCCCAACCAGTGTTCTGTGGAACCGCAGGGTTCTTTTAGTAATTGCTGGGGGTTCTCCCAGTTAAAAATCTTTGCATAGTTTTGTGCCTAAAACAATGGGTAGAGCCAGCAGTGTAGCTCCAATGGTAGGGCAGGAAGTAATGTGAAGATGTTGGGCATGTGTTGAGCATTAAATCTGAGCTAATGAAGTGGTAAACAAAGTTTTTGTGATGTAAAGTTTTAAAACCAAAAATATATTTAACAAAATCTTAGACCCAGTCCCCCTTAGATGGCACTATCTTGCCTGTCCAAAAGCATAGAGAGGATGAAGTCAGGTTTCCAAAACCTGTAAAAACATAAAGACTCCTTTGTTCTTTGGGTGTTTGCCACATGCCACTGTTCCTTGTACACCTCAATGGTGGTTTGAGATTAGGATAAAGACTTAGCTGTTGACTTTAGGTAAAAAGTCAACATTTGTAAATGTATTTTTTTTGTTCCTTTCTTGACTAAAAGGCCTTTTATAAAAGGCATTTTAGTTTTTTTGCCATTAGGACTATTGAGTGTTTAATGTGGCACTAGCATCTACCGAAGGGGGAGAAAAAGTGTTAGCATTGCACAACTCCACACACTACCTGCCCATGCTGCACCACTTCTTCCTGGTTATTTATACTACGAACACTGCACCACTCCACCAACTACCTAC
The DNA here is from genome assembly GCF_032062135.1 of Pyxicephalus adspersus. Classification (NCBI taxonomy): domain Eukaryota; kingdom Metazoa; phylum Chordata; class Amphibia; order Anura; family Pyxicephalidae; genus Pyxicephalus; species Pyxicephalus adspersus. Next base: position 35,721,562 of record NC_092869.1, read on the forward strand.
ACATGTTTGCCCACTTGTCTCTGAAGATGTTCAACACTAATTTTACCATACTCAACCCAATACCCACCCATATCTGTCCTTTTCTTTATGGTATTTTTTTAGAATTAACACTGTGTCACTTGGCTGACTACCTGCCCATGCCTGCCCAATGCTCAATGCAAAACTAATGGTACCCTGTTTAGTAATACCCAGCCATGCCCAGCCATTCTTGCCTGGTGACAATCAAGTGTGTGTGCAGAAGTGGTTGTTCTGCCAACACCTTAGAAATGTTGACATTTTTCAAGAGCTTCTTGGTAGCTAATTATACATATAATGGTGACATGCATGGGGAATAATTAAAAATATTGGATGCTGTGCTCCATTTACCTGTGGTCTTGCTGTCTCAATTTTGCACAACTGCCAACGCTTTCAGCAGACTCTTCAATACTATTCTTCATATTCTAACCCTCCACCAGATTCTTGTAAACCCAATATATTTTGGTCACAGATTTTATATCAGAGACAGGGTTGTTACCTTCCTTTAGGAGAGTCCCCCTTTGTCTGCTGACCCATACACCTATGTATTTAAAAAACATACTGGACAAAAGGCCTCACTTTATTCTTGTTATCTCTTTTAAAATTCCACACACAATTTTTTTGTTTTATTCATTATTTGTACAATTTGTGAAGTTTTTTTCCCCCCCTACCAATAGAAGAAATAAAACTGCAGCACCATAAAGATTCTTAGTTTTCTTTTGTCTGCACAAACATTTTTATTACTTTTTTCATCCCTTTGTGTTTTAAACCTGCAGCTTGCTGCAATTGTCATCCCGCTGGTTCTGTTTTTTTTTATACTGTACCCAATAGAAAACAGGTAAAGTAATTCTGTTGTTAATCTGCTTTTAGTTATTTTTAGGCTTGAGCAAATACTTCTGACGGCAGCTACAGAAAAGGAAAAAATACAAAGTTCAAGCACTGTTTTTAAAAAAAATGTCAAAGGCTAATTTTAAAAGCTGATAATTCCAAACTATAATCTGTGTTCTCTTTTATTATTTTTGTGATGGAATAAAAGCCTCCATGTGCGCGTATCCTTAGTTGTAAATCCTATAAATGCTGCAGCACGTAGAAAGCCAGAGAGAGCTACGGGTTTTTCAATGCCTGTGTAATTTCACGTTTTTGACTTTGTGTCAAAGCCTGGAACTTTCTCCGAACGCAGATAAAGTTAACTGCAAAGAATACGTGGGCCCTATTAAATTACGCAACTGAGATATAACACGAAGTGCTATGGCGCTGGACCAAGACGGGCGTCTGAAGCATATTAAATGACTTGATGGGTGTTAATATTTCATCGGCTGGCTGAGCTGGCTGAAAGATTTCATGTTTAAAATGAAGATAAATCGAGGACCAAAACATGAATCCTCTCCCCTCAGTTAACCTCCTACTGGACAACATGATGGCATCTCCTTGACAACAAGATGGCTGCCATCAGTCAAACGGCTAGGCCCAGAGATTTTTATACTTTGTAAGAAAACATCACTTATGGCTGACACAGTCATAATGGCTGACCTTGATCTGCCTCTGAGCTAAATGAATTAGCTGTACAAATCTGCAACTTCACAGTATTTCCCATATGGACAGCCATGCGGATAACTTTTTGACAGCTGTTGAGGTTGATTACCCATCGTAATTCCACTTGATTCAGGGTTTTTACTTCCCAGGGGGCTCCAGTTATCTTTACATGCAAGAAATCACTGTAATAACTCACAACAGACCAAGCCTATATATATTACCAGCTATAGGAACCCGATAAATGAACAGTCTGGTCTGGTAAATATGCCATGGAAGGTGTTTTGGTAACTTTTTTGATATATGCAAAAAAATTACCTGTGGAGTCTGCCATAAACCTTGTGAGCTGATGCCTTTGTCTGTAACATACCTAGACTGTGTCCAGTATTGTCTAATGCTTTGCTAATGCACCACTACCCCTGAGGAAGCCTGCATCGGGCGAAACGCATCGGGTACTATAGTTCTCACGTATGCGACCAATCACTTTACGCTGCTATTTATACATGGCTGGAACTTTCGTTAATATATTACTAGATGGCTGATGTATAGCGCCTTTATGGCCTGAATATTATTGAACACTGACCTTAGACTGTAGAAGATTCAGAATAATTTTGTATTGTCTTATAAGAGATTATCATTAATACAATATGTTGTTTGCCTAAAAATCCCTTCTGTATGTCGCTTTTTTCAATCATACTTCCATTTGGGGTTGGCGAACGCCCTTATTTTATTTGTATTCTGACCACCACATATATGTTGGTTCTTATCCTTGACTGTTATCAGTCATTGCTCCCAGCTATCAGTGAGGACCAAGGAACACCTTCCCTTTGTTATGAAGAAGCGAGTAAGAGGTGTGCTGTAGTTCTGCCCCAGAGTGACATCACTGATCCATCACAGCACAGTGAAGGTGTGTCGTCATCCTAGGACAGGAAGTGTCCGAAAATGAAAAAGAAAAAGCCTAAAAAAGAGAACTAATACAGCCACCTCATCAAGGAACTGGTAACCTGGTTAATACTGCAATGCTGTTCTTTAGATACCAATTTCAAGAACAAAAAAGGGTTTTGGTCTATTAACATTGGTTTGATGTGGATGTAGCAGGAATGCAGTAATTTCTCTGTAGTAGGTGTACGGTGCATTAGGTGTAGAAGGTGATGTCTGTGGGGGAAACATTTTGTGGATTTTGAATATCCCTGCATGCAGTGTTCGTCTTTAATTTCCCTTGTGTTGTTAGGGAAAGTTAAGGGTGTTGGCTATCGATTTGCAAGGTGCAAGGTTTAACATGACAGGGGCTTATCCAAAAATCATGAGACCCCAAAACAGTATCAGCTAGCAGTGTCAGGTTTGACAATTCATGTCAGTGATATACCAATAAGTAGGCCTAAATTGAGGATAGGCTACATGAGGGCCTTTGTAGTGTGTTATTGTATATGCAATAATCTAAATTATGTTGCATGTTGATATGTGGTGCGTTCCCATGCATTCCACACACCCTAAAGGGCTGAAAAAACGTAATCACTCTTTTTTTCTCTGGGCAATGCATTACCATGCATTACCTTACTTTGCAATGCAATTGATGTAGTGTATTGAGGTGCTATTCATAATGAAGGACATCATAATGCAGCAATGCATGTAAATGGGCGTTTAAGTTTTTGGCTAAGAAGAAACTTTTAGAATTGTGACTGCATTAGCATACAGGGTTCATTTCAGTCAGTAGGTAAGTTCAGAGGGGCAATTTATCTACATTGCAAAGACAGCTAAACAAATGTTTCCTATTGCACAGAGAAAGACCAGTGACAAGGGAAATTCCTGATGCCCTTCTATACTAGATTCGCAGTTTAGTTTTCATAACAGCTGCGGCTATTGTTACACATCCTAATCAGATATCGGGATACATACCTATCACAGACAGATGTATGTAAAGAACATAACAGTGAACTGTAGAAATAAAACACACATTCCTGGCAATAATGTTAACATTCAGTTCTTCCTACTGCAATATTTTCATATTTTGTCTATACAGTGGCCCATTTTCTAGCTGCTCTTCCGAATAAATACAGCATTAATGTTGTACATTTTAAAAAACAGTGGTATTTTTGCTGAAAACACAAACTAATCAATGTTAGAACTGCTCCGAATTCCACTACAGTAAATGCATTTCATTAGCTTCGGTCCACTTCGCACTTTACGTAACAGTGGAGCAGTGGAGCAGGCTCCCTGTCCACAGATAAAATATTTAGCTATCCTGCACAGATGATTTAAAAAATAAATGTCTTGTATACCTGCTTCAGAGCCATTTTTATTTCCTATATTTTATATATATTTTTTTTTTGCAGACAAAGTGCAATTTATGCAATTATAAACAGCAAAAGTTAATCTACTGGCCAGTAAAACAAGCAGCCTTGTATTAACTTGGCCGGGGCACACAGACACTTTTTATGTGTGCCAGGAGTTATAATAAGGTCATTAATCAACCCAGGCCAGAGAGCCATGTAAGCTCGGGGAAAAAAAAAAGTGTTTTTATGCAGTACAAAGTTAGTGATGGATGAAAATTTTGTTTTATTTTTGCTCTTGTTAATAAAGCAGGGAAAAATAGTGCCTCAACAAAGTTTTATGATGAGCCCGATCTTTGCTTCTTTTCCTTAGCTTTAAAAGATACAAAAAAAGAACATAAAAGGCAAAGTTTGAGGGATATAAATGACCTTGAGGACCTATATCTAGATGGAATGTTGAAGTAGGCAACTTTTACGGAAGAGAAAGGAACAAGACTGTAATATATACAGGCTTAGTCAATAAAGTAAAATAACGAGAACAGATAGTGTGCAGAGGATGGTACATCATAGCAACCTAAACTACAGTAAAGCCCAATGTGACTAGCATATATTTGATGTTTTTTCCCTTTATGTTGATCAAGACCAAAAAAAGTATTTAATGTATTTTGCTATTTTTACATTTGAGTATACATCCTGCCAAAACATATGTAAAATATTTTGTATAGAGTGGTAAAGGATTTGGATCCTGATTGTTCTCTACTGCATTTAGGTAACACTTGTCCCTTCGCCCCAGAAGCACAGATATTGGTTCATCTTTGTCATTCTGTTCTTTTCTTCCTTCTTTGTTTGAGATGACACATACTATGTGCTGTATTTTAGCACTTATGTTAACAAGACTCTTGTATAAGCCCTGAAACGTATTGGATGTGATTTTTATTGTGACTGATAAATGCTATATCTGGGCCAATTTCTATAGCATGACAATCTCATCCTTTTATCTTATCACATATTGGTTAGGCTTTAGTGGTCAGTAGAGCCATACTAGACATAGCTATTAGTAGGTCCACCCACACTTCAAAGGTCAATGATCCACACAAAAAGGTGCACTTTGGAACTATATGTTGGGGCTCTTATGGGGCTATCAATAGCATCATAAAAGAAAATTGTTATAGGAGCAAACAAGACATCAACTGAAAATACAAATTGGAAATAAAAGAGATTTGAGATCAGTTCACACATGTTGTGCATTAAAATGTGTTATCAAGATTTCAATGCAGCCGCAGCATACCACACTGCATTGAGCATTTACACTTCTGCTTTGCAGTAGTATGTAGTGCAGGAGGATTTAGGTATTCTTTATATTGTATTTGGGGTGCCATTAGGAAAGCACCGTAAAGCAAAAAGTATGCACTCTGCCTTATAGGTCTGCCACCTTACCCTAAAGGGGCAGAAAACTTGCACCCTCCCCACTATAATTACACTCTGGCAAACCTATTTATAATAAATAATGTTGTCTTTTGCAAATTTTTGTAATTGTTTTTTTTAATGCAAACAAAAACTGAATTTAGAACCCACTGTATAAAAATTAACATGAAGGTTTGATTGAAACATGGAAACAGCTATTGTGAAAAGATAATTTTACACTCTCATATGCAACTGAAGTCCCTAAATTTAGAAACTAAACATTGGGATATATACTAATACATTTTGTATTTAAAATATACTGGCTCATTTGTCAAAGTAGTTTTAAACCCAAATATTTCTTTTCCAACATCAAAGGACATATGACTAGCATTTCATTTAAATTGCAAAAGCTTTCCACCAAGAAAAGGAAGTCCAAATAACTCGAAGAATCAACAGATACTGTAAATTTTTACAAAGAAAAGTTTAAAAATAAAAACAAAGGACAACAAAAATGTATTATTTGGATGGTTTAATGGTAATAATATAAAAGTTATATAGAATTTTATATTTAATTAGGTTGTATATTTGGTTTCTTTAATGGAGATGAGAACCATATATTGTATGGTTTTTGTCCTCTATAGAGAATGTAGTTCTTCAGCAGCTGATCATTGGGCTCATTGTCACATGAAGAGGAAGAAGATAATCCTGTACAAGCTCTGGAACCAGGGTTAGGATTCAGAGCTCCAAAGAAATTATAGTGGATACAGATGATGGTAAATTTAAGTAGTTTTTTTACATAAAAGAACCTGTTGTGCACAGTGACATCTCATTAAAATGTTTTACCAACCAAACATGTTGTTTTAGTTTTGGAGCTAAGTGTTAAGAAAGGATAGAACCCTTATCATGTTTTTACTGCTATCCAGGGCTCTGTGAGAGAGGTTTACTGTCCTGCTAATAATGTTTGATCCAGACAGAAAGTAAGGGGAATGCTCCAAGAACAACACAGAAAAAAATGCTTTTCCCCAGTAAAGAGAAAAAAGCTAAAACCCCATACAGATGTCCTTTGAACATCAGAGAATTGTTGCAAAAAACAATCTTTTGTGGTGGATCCCAGTGTAAGATGAATAAACGTGCGCTGTACACACAGCACCATTCTATTCAATGGAGAGTTGAGGGGGAGGATGAGGATGGGAGATGAGTACCATGCTGTGCTTTCCTCCAAAGGAGTAGACAGTAGTCATTCCAGCCAGTTGTTCATAATTTGGTTGACAGTCAAGGGACAGATGTACGCATGTCAGATTTTTGTTGTGCTCGTCTTAGGTAATGATTATCTGACGTGTACATAGCTTAAAACCCATATTTTTATTATATCTGTTGCAGATGTTCCCTAACTTTTTAGAAGCTATTGTCAGTGAGGAAGGAAGTGAGGGTAAATCTCTCTAATGGTGTCCCAAAACAAAAAAAAACAAGATTTGTCTCTTATCAAAATTGTACCATTTAAGCAGATAACAGGTCGCAGGCCATGTTATACAAACTAATTTCTTGAAATAAGGTGAAGCATCACATTGTTTTATTGTTCTGCCTGCAGGGACCATATCAGTTAATGGCTCAGCATTAAAAGTATAGTTATCGTTTCAACCAAAAATTGTACTGCCCAAAAAGGAAATTAGACTGGAGCTTTTCATACCTAAATTTGGAAAACAACAAAATCTGATTGGTTGCTTAGGCCAACATTGCTGTTGTTTCCTTTGTGCATATCAATAATTCCACACAGAACACATTTCTTCATGTTTGCTTATTGCTCTTCCTCCTCCAGTGGCTCATTTTTGTCTAATGGACTTTGTTCTCTCAGAAAACCTCTCTTATTAACTTTACAACCCATAAATACTAATGACGCATTGCTGCAGAGCTGTAGATTTACAGAGCAGAACACTGAAGGAACAAATGATTTTTACAGTCTTTCTCGGGATCCATCAAATCAATATTTCAATTACATTTTAGACAAATAAGCAAAACAAAATGTAGCATCTACGTGTAAAACTGGATGTCCTCATAAAACATGATCTTCCCCTGGCGTGTGGTATAAACCTAGCAGATTGGGTAACTGGTTGTCATTCTGGTGTTTCAGCCTGAGAACGATTGTTCAATGTTCTGCCTTTTGTTTGTTTAGATGTGCTGTGACATCTATAATTCAAAAAATGATCTATAGGTTAATTGGCTGCAGCCCTTGACTATCATGTTCCCCCGACTCTCATGTCTCATTTTGGGCTCATTACACTGATTCCTGGCCTTGTTGATTTATAGTGAGGCTTTAGAGCTTAGATTGTAAACTCTTCTCCTGGATTGTAAGCTCTTCTCCTGGATTGTAAGCTCTTCGGGACAGGGTCCTCTCCTCCTGTGTCACTGTCTGTATCTGTCTGTCAGTTGCAACCCCAATTTATTGTACAGCGCTGCGTACTATATTGCCGTTAAATAAATGTGAGGGACAGTTAGTGACACTACTATGGACTTTTGTACAGCGCTGCGTAATATGATGGCGCTATATGAATACTGTGTAATAATAATAATACTGTTTATAAATAATAATAATATTAGAGGGGGTGGACTCAAATTTAGACCACTATTAGTGGTCAAATTATACATAAAAGAAGCAGTTTGGTTTTTCTGCCAAGTGTTTGACAAAATGCATCTGTAGGTGACTGCTCTCCAGGCTTGGTAATGGTCTACCAATTTGCAACTGACAACAGGGTCTACCACAAGTAAAAAACACAAATTGTTCTTACTGGTAATTTAAAGTAAATCAACAATCCCTCAGTGTGTAATATATTAATAATCCCCTAATAAAAACCAAGGTGTGTTGGGGGGGGAGGGGCTTAGTCTCTACTTCCATGGTGACTAAATGGGAATGTAATTGCCCGGAACAGTAATTTAATATTTTCCCCTATGCCCTATGACAGCACGTGTGAACACTTTAACAAATAATTACATTATGGAAGGGGAAACTGAAGATAAGTCCAAAGACCACCCCGAAATCCACATCTAGACCATGTGGCAGCTCTATATACTTGGTCCACTGTTCATGTAGAGCTTCATTCATTTTCTATAAGGAAGATGGTAAATAAATATTTACCAGACGGATGGCTTCAGTAATTCTACTGACAATGGTTATCCAGAATGGCTTATGACCTTTATTCCTACCCTGGAAATAAATTAATAAATGTAACTTATTCGCTGTGGCTATATGTCACCTACATATACCAGACTGAGCACATTTTCACATCAAGTCTGTGAAGGTTTCTTTTTCTTTAGTGAAAAGGTTCTAGATGACAAGCAGGAATAGTGATTGTAATAGAACTATGGAAATTCAATCCAACCATAGGAATGTAGGAAAGTTCCATGAAGTATTTGCATTTAGAAAAAACCTGAATATTTCCAATTCTCCTCTCCTAAAATGACCTACCTCCCCCCTCTTTTTTTAAAACCCTCATCTATTTTATTTTTCTCCTTTTCTATATTCTGCACTGTTATCAAGTCTTTACCTATTGAATCCAAATGATCTCAATAGTTCATGGCTATGGACAACTCTACACTCCTAGTAGCATAAATCACTGTCCATTGCCAGCATTGTTATCACTCTATATTCCTTTTGATTGATTCACCAATTTCATTGAATAGATTGAAAATTTAGCATAGTTTACTGCTAGCATTAGAGATTGTATCAGAACGTTGAGTTCATTGGGATCTGAAGTTATAGTATTTTAAAAGAAGCTGCAAGAAAAGTTTTTAAAACATCTTGTCAGCACAGTTAATCATAGTGAAGAATAATAATTAAAAGTGATGTATTTGTTCTATTTACAGAAGCAATACACATTCTTTTTTTTAATTTACACTTGAAATAGTTTAGTCTGACCAGATTTATATGAGATATAGACTTGTGGCAGGAAAATATATAAGGAAAATGATTTTATCACAGCAGAGCCACCAGTTAAAATACAACCGCAATCATAAAATAGTTCATGCATACAGTGCACAGGTCACAAGGACGTAACAAATCTTCCAGCCTCAGATCAGCACTGCGCAAACATAGACTGCCAGTTTTATGTCGGCGAGTACAGTGTCTGCTGGCCTACTGCCAAGCAAAGCCAAACTGTGATTGATGGAGAACCGCTAATCCTTGTAGACAGAGGGAAAAGAGTAGAAGAAATCTGGCAAAGTGGAAACACAAATAGTTTATTTATAACTGTCCTGATTATTTATTTTGTGTTTTCAGAACAAGGCATGACCTATTCATTCCACATGGCTTTTTTTGAGTGATTCGAAACATATACTTCTGTCTTGTCCTTCTATCTTCCCCTTTATTAGTCCTAAATAAACCATCTTTTTCAGTCCCATTTACTGTACATACCAAAAATATATCAGTGTTATATTACACTAAACCTTTTATGCACTCTACAAATCATTGTAATTGTTATTTTTTAAAGCTGGTACAAGTTAAAAGTTATGTTGATTAGCAACAAGCAAGCAAGTGCACATGTCCACTAAAATTTCTGCCATATTGACAATTCTGCTGGAATGCATACAAACGAATTCATACCTATGCATGAGGGGGTCATTTCATCAAGAAAAAACAGATGTCCTTTTATACATTGGGCCTAATTTATTAATGCTGTCCAAGGCTGGAGATGATACCCTTTAACCAGTGAAGCTGGGTGATCCAGCAAACCTGGAATAGATTTCTTTAAAGTAATTTGCCATTTGCTAGCAAATGTTTTCAATCCTGGACCAGATCCATTCCAGGTTTGCTGGATCACCCAGCTTCACTGATGAAAGTGTATCCTCTCTTTAATAATTCGTGCCTCTTATATGAAGTGTTACAACTTACCAGTTCTCTCGCAACCATGTCCCCCCCCCCCCCCTTTCTATATAAAGCCAATATGTCCAAGTTGGCATTTGTTCCTGGGATTTAATACACTTTAATACTTGCCTAACTTGTGTCCCTATCTGGGAATTGTGTGAGCTTTTGGAATATTCAGGGCCTCCTGGATATTTTGAAAGCATTGCTGACATATAGCTATCCTAGCATTTAATCATTAGATAGGTCGAAAGGATAGATTTCCAAGTTTATATAATTCACATGTAGGAAATGTAGGAAAAAGTTGATTTTTTTATTACATAAATGCAAGAGAAAGAAGAAAAACAGCTTTTTTTTTGACAAATCAACAGATACAAAATTGCATCAAATAATGGATCACATGTCATTGAATACCATCAGATGTGTGGCCATAAACTATACAGAGGAATCTCTGTGAATTACAATTGCCAAAAAAAAAACATCCCTAATCCTGAGGCATTTCACCTCTCGGCTTCTTCAGGGTTATGTCAAGAGCTTGTAGTACTATGTCATAAATACAAAATAATAAAAAAAAGAAATAAATAGAAAAATAAGCTTATGTATCTATGTGTGCGTCCTTTGATGTAAATATAGTTGCAAGTTGAAGAAAAAAATAAACGTGGTGAATATTATCTGTAAATATGTACTGTGTCTGTAATAGCTTCTGCATAGAAGGTTAATAAAGTGCTAAAAGTTACAAAAAGTATCTTTAAGAGGATATAGAAATACGAACATGAGTAACTACCTAAGAATTCATGAAGTCTTATAGGAAAATAAAGGCAACTTACTTTGTTTAAGAAGATGCTTACTTTTGGAAAGGAATCTGCATGAAGAATTTAGATCAATAATTCTGTTCCATCCAATCGTCCTAAAAGATGAAAAAATGTCAGGATTTCTTACCTTTTCTATTACAAACATTTCATTACATTTGATCCAAATTAGTGTTACTATATTTTTATGTTATAACTACCTATGTTCAGTTACTGAGGTGTACGTTAAAAATATTGGGGGTTTTCACTAGACCCCAAGATACACAGTGTGTAGGTGAGCTTTTGTAGATTTCACTCATGTCGGACAATATAAATATATATATATTGGAACAGCCAGCTGACCATGCCACAAAAACCATAAAAAGTATACCAAGCCACAAAGATCCTTCATTTATTTTGAAAAAAGTCCCAGACTCAAGTGTGGTGCATGAATAATTTGGGCTAGCAGCACACAGTGCCACATCACATGCCACATTTCAGTATTTAATTGGTCCTTTTGATGATCAAATGCTGGGGTAACTCTAAGTGTGCTTTCACCTTACCATTTTTGGGAAAATTGTCCTAAAATGTTAAACCTTAAACCCTCCCTCATCATAGTAACATACTTACCCCCACCCCCTGAACAGAGATATTGACTGTGCAACCAGGGGTGTATTCGTAAAAAAAAGGGGGCAGGGTACTATCCATGAGGTGCTTGCTCCACTACACCCCTGCCACTCAAAGAGGAAGAAACTTTCCCCAGAGTGACGTCATGATACCAGAACCTGCCTACTCTCCCATTGCAGGTCTGAGCCTGTGTACTCACCCTCCGCCCTGAGCCTACAATCCATATGGTAAACATGATCCGCGGCTCTGGCCAGTGCACCTCGGGGGGGGGCAGACCGGCCGGAGCTGCAAACCACCAAAGAATTTCATGGGTTTCCATTCTCAAAAAAGTGGGGCAGGCACAAGTGGGAACGCCGTGCCCACCCCACTATACCCCTGTGTGCAACCCAGCTAGATGCCAAACAGCCTTTTCACCCTGGTTGGGTCCTGCTTCTACTACACACTGGTCATACTCATACCAGACTAAGCTAACCAGAGGATTAAAGCCCTTGCTAAGTTGAAATTTAGATAAACTGATAAATATGCAGATAGAGTATAGACAACGGAGCTGTTTTTAAAGGACCCCATTCAGTCCTGGAATGTACATATTCTGCCCCATAGCACAACACTGTCTGGCAGGGCAGGAGACCCAATTACGCTCTCTTGCACTTAAGTAACAATTAAAGGTTTGTCCCTCACAATGATTGGACGGTAAAATCTCTTTCACCCTGTTTCCTCTTCTTATTATTTTGTGACTTTTTGGCGCATTATGGGCTTTTTAACTGTCTCTATTTATTGAAAGAGGGTGGGGGATTCCAGGGCGCACTACAGAGTAGAGAGGGTGGTTCTTCTAGCTGTGTGAGTTTCACCTGTTTTGTACTATCTTTTTCCAGCAAAGCGTTTAGGATTAGCCTAAAAACATCTCAAAATTAGCGTACAGCACCACCTACTGGATAAAAGTCACAGGAATTCAATTTTTATCCACATTTGTATAAGTATTTAAAAACAGTATACATTTCCTTTTCTTGACCAAATAAAAAGAGCACCAATGTAGTTGAGAATGATGCCATATCTTCCGAACTACGGCATCATTATAATAACACAAAAATAATTCTTGTTAAATTGGGTATTTATTAAATGTGCTTCCAACATATATCTGTCATCCTGAAACCTTCATCTTCAGCTCAGATGCAGACAATATAAAACAAGAGGCCTAATTCCAATACTCAATGTCAGTCATTTTTTGAATTTGGGAACTCTGTACAACAAAAAGCAATCAGTCCACAGTAAGTATGTCTTTCTTTGGAGCTACTTGTCATGTGATGGGAAAATGGAGATTATGTCGATGGCACTTAGAAACCCTTGAATTTATAAGACTGAGAATATTAACATGAATGGAGCTTAGGAGAGTTATTCCCATGGAGTTACAATGAATAATTTAGGTAAAAGCACAAGGAAGGGAATGATAAAGTTACATGATTTGACATGCCAGAGAATTTTACTACATTCTTTCAAGCTTGAAGGTGGGACAAATATTCCAAATAATTAAATATGTAGAACTAGATGTGTGCTTTTACTTAAATAAAAATGTTTTATTCATTTTCAGAAGTTTCATTTAAAGTGTACATAAATCTTGAAATGAAAAAATCTTGTATTTGATCACTTTTGGTCTGTAGACATTCAAACCATTCTAAGGACCTGGTTCAGCGCCGGTGCTTACAAGATGCCAATCCTCCAATTTAACTTCCCTATAGCAAGCCCCAACTCAGCCCTGTGGGGCTGGTTGCTCTGTCCAGCCTCATAGTTGCTGCCAGGATATCTGTGCACAAAAGATGACATCCCCTATTTAATGTACAGCGCTGCCTAATTTGTTGGCGCTATATAAATCCTGTTTATTAATAATAATAATACTAATTTAGGAAGGACTGACAGAGGACCAGGAGCCCACAAGAGCAGGACAGGGGACACAGGGGGAAGTCAGAAAGTTCAGGATCAGTAACCAGGTGATCCACAGATAACACAATATAGGAGAATCCAGCAGGTAAGTCCAGGAAACAGAGCCATGGGTCATACGTGGGTAGTCAGTCCACCAAACAAGATATCCAAGGATAAAGATAAGCAGAGCCGAGTTCATAGGCAAAGGTTGGTGTAGGCAAAAACAATCACAGGGCCAAGAAATAGGCATTGTCAGCTACTGGTAATCCAAACTGATAGTCACACAACTAGCAGGTCAGCCAGGCTAAACACTACAATAGGCAATTGGTGCCTGGGAGCTGAGAAGCTATAAAGGACCAATGGCAGAGAAAGATCATAGCCAGAAACTAATATACTCATTTGCTGCAACACATACTCTAAAATCCCCTTCAGTTGCCCACAGTCTCAATGAATGTGCAGGGGATGCTGAGATGCATAACTTAAGGGAAACTGGGGATGCTGCAAGCTGCAGGAAAGAGAGTTAATTGCTCAATCTCATTGGCTGCTGCAGACTACATCATCAGAGGGAATAAAAAGGGCAAACAATTAAACATTTTGCGGCACAGGATAAGCAGACCAGATAAGCGTCTCTTATAGCTTTGTTTCAAACCATCCATTTGATGATTTTTGGTGCAACAAAAAAAAAATATTGATCTTGTTAGGAAGATAATGTTATTACATAAAAAAGGTTGAAAAAAATAACTAATGCAACTAACATTTCAGACTGTCAGGATGAAAATATAAGACTTTTGTTATTGCGTTTAGATACTTTTTAAGAATTCCTAGTACAAAGATCAGTTTCAAACAAAGGGAACTTCCTACCCCACTGTTATAGCACACACTACCTAGATGCTGCAAAATAACTGAACAATCATGCCTGCAACCTCTGTTGGTTGTCATTCTCCAATGGCCATGCCTTGTAGGCACTGATGCACTTCTACTGCACTCATGAAAAACAAGATTCTGCACTAAACTAAATTAGATAGGATCTAGTACAAAAGGGGATAGCTGGGGCATAAATTGAATAAAGTTCATGGCTATGGTCAGATAATATGGTCTCCAATATGCAGTTATAAGAAAGAGAAATATTAGGAAATGTTGAATTTAAAATCTATTTATGGAACTGTATAATTTACAAAGTACTTACTATTAGGTGTAATTATACCCCATTTGCCCACCAATTTTGCCAAGATTTGGCTGTTTTTTCATTTGGATTATGAAGAATATAGCATTTACTATTGTTACTGCTGTCTTTTTTTATAATTGGCCATTCGATGGCAGAAAGAGCCCTTAGCGTAATAATAAGCTTTGATCAAAGCACATCATGGGGATTCGAACAGATGTGAACAATAAAATGGACAAATTAACGGGCAAAGAATTTATAAATACAACCGTATGTGTAGATTCTTAGTTCAATAATACATACATACATACATTGATAAATGTAAATCAATCCTTTGGTACTATACATAGTTGGTTGCTATATATGTACAAGGGGACAACTGCATTTCTTAAGGTTCTTCTTTACAATGCCACATAGTCGTACTTTACTGCTCTTTGTTCTGCTGATATCTTGACATGTTGTTAAGCAGAAATCAGGGTGATTGCACTGAGCCACTGGGGGTTCCTCCTATTGGTCATGCTACAAATCTTTAAATTTAACACAGTAAGTAAAATATAACAGCACAAGCATGTATACCTAGGGAAGTCACATAAAAAAAAAAAACTAGGGTCTACTCACCCCACAATGCAAAGTGGTTCAATGCATGTAGTACATTAAGTTGCATTGCATTAAATTTCAAAAAGACTGTCAATGCATGAACAATGACTGCAGCACAAAGAAAAAGCACAGGACATTGGTATCTATGCATTGTGATGTGTTACAGCTCAATATACTATATAATGCACCTAAACTCTTATTGATTTTGTTGCTATAGCTTGTTTTATATTGCATGCTATGATTTACAATGAGGTGGTAATGACTCCTAAGGTTATGTTCACCCTGGCCATGAGGTTGCAGAGTGTTTACTGCTTCCTCATGCCAAGGAACGGCTGTCTCTGGGGAGGTGCTACATGTGGCTCTCCCCGGTGTCAGCTCTGTAGAGAATAAATAAGGGCCACCAGCTGTCAAATGTGCAGATGCTGGTTCTTTAATAACCAGCCCGGTGGTGTGAGTGACTGTGCAGCTGGCATGGTGCCAGTCGCAGGGAGCCGCTTGGGATCACTTAATCCCCAATCAGGTCTGAACCTGCCCTAATGGAAACATAAATAAGCCAGCAAAATACACAAAATATACATTAATCGAA
This sequence comes from Pyxicephalus adspersus, assembly GCF_032062135.1. Classification (NCBI taxonomy): domain Eukaryota; kingdom Metazoa; phylum Chordata; class Amphibia; order Anura; family Pyxicephalidae; genus Pyxicephalus; species Pyxicephalus adspersus. The sequence continues at coordinate 35,737,307 of NC_092869.1, forward strand.
AATACACTGTACTTTCCTTTGCAGGTTGCTTTTAACGTGAACTGACAGAGCTTGGGCGTTAAAAGGGCACAGGAGTTCAACGTTGAATATATTTGACAGCACTAAAATGCTTTTGATCCTTCATAGTAACCAAGGAATTCATGTGTGTTGTCTCCTCTACACAACAACACAAAACAAATTCACATCAGCCCCAGTAGGTGAAACGATTTATGTCCTATAAAAACAGCTATATCTAGTTCCATATCCCACCATTCCCTAGGCACCAATATCTGAACATTGAGTAAACTTTCACAGAACTGAATGTAAAAGATGACAGCTCTGCAAATTAACTCTGTTCTGCTTTGATAAGAGGGAGATTTACGGTAAAACAAATTTCCATGTCTGGCTAGAGTCAGAGGTCGTAAAGAGCTAGCAAATTATTATTTTTTTCTTGCAAGCCATTCTATGTTATGGTGTACTATATATTAAACTAGGCAACGTATTAAATGTTGATCTCACTATTATTTGTTACAGCTGTAGTGGATTTATTATCTGGAAAGAAGGCCAGGTGGAAGCTGGGAAGTCGTAACTTTTTTTTTATATGAATATGAAAGAGATATCAATGGTTTTTGTGTTAAACAGAAATGGCTTAGAAAATCAAGTCTGTAGTGTAAATCTTCTACAGAAAATGAGTTATAAGCTAATACCACTTTATTGTTTTCAAATAATGCAAAAGTGCTAGGTGTAAAATATGAATGAAGTCTACAAGGTTCAGTTCATAAAGATAATACATCAAGATAATTATCATTATTTTTCAAAATCTAACATTTTTGAACACCTGTATATATATATATATATATATATATATATATATACGAATGGTCAGGCTTCTCTCGAGCAAGAATCTGACATGTGTACAGCGGTAGCCCGACATTGTTCATGAAAACATCCTGATGGATCTAAGAATCACAATACAAGTGAAGGGAGGGGAGCACAGTGGGGTGCTGCTCACTCGCTCGTTCTCCCCCTCCATTCTCCATAGTACAGCATAGCACTGTGTGTAAAGCACACATTCATTTATCTGTCACTCTTTTGTCCCTATAAACGATCATTAAAGATTGTTTCCAGTGACAATAATTGAGCGCGTGTACGCTGCCTTACAAACACTCTCCAAAATTTTATGAAAAGCCTCCCTAAAGGATCAGAGGTTGTTATAATTGTAAAATCAGGACCAATCCCATAATAATAGCTATAGTTTTAGATGGTATTCCTATATACACATGCTTGTTCTGGGTCACCAGGTAAAGAAGAAAGGATAAAGATGGCAAACACAAGACCCTACACTGCAGATGAAAGTATTCAAGTAGCTGGCATTTCTATCCTCCTGAATTTCTTTGTAAGTATATGAAACTGGCAGGACTGGCAGGACCCCTGTCCGTTTTTTGTTTGACATCCCACTGAGGGAAATTTATTTGAAATGAACCATGTTGAGACCAGCCCTGTAAGAAAAGTCCATTTATATTTACCTCTCGGCATGAAATGCTATTCTAGGTGGGGTCAGGGGCTCTGCGTATGTAAAGGTATATGTGATTTTATTTTACTGCCAGTTCTGTTATATCAGTTTCCGTCCAATATGAAAACTGTATTTCCTTGCATCATATATTATGAATGTGGGCATTTGCACTTTTAGGCCCTGATTTATTAAAGCTCTCCAAGGCTGGAGAGAATACACTTTTATCAGTGAAGCTGGGTGATCCAGCAAACCTGGAATGGATCTGGTCCAGGATTTAAACCATTTGCTAGCAAAAAGCAAATGATTTTAAAGGAATCCATTTCAGGTTTTCTGGATCACCCAGCTTCATTGATTAAAGTGTATTCTCTCCAGCCTTGGGGAGCTTTAGTAAATTAGGGTCTTAGTCTCAGCTATCTATAACACAATGGAGTGGCTACAATTAAAAACATTCTGAACGGAGCATGAATTGTAGCCACAGGTGTTAAGGATATACAGCCCCCTAATGAGGATATTAGGTATTTATAGGGACTAACTGATTTTTAAACAAAAGAAAGGAATGTGTAATTAAGACTTGTATGACATATGATTTGTATTTTCTTTTGACTTTATTTGCACTTTAAGGTTAACTGAGGAATAACAAGTAATATGCAAACATTGTGTTAAGGTGACCCCCACCTTTTCCTTCAGTCTTGCATAGTTGTACAGACTCCTCTCTTGTATTGAAATTGCTGAACCTGATTTCACTCTACACTGTGAGCTTCTCAGGTTCCCCCATGATAGTCTATCTACTCCTGTCTTGGAGAGCTTTAATTATTCCGGCCAAATCTATGTTAGAAGCTGCAGCAAGTCAGACTGAACCCTCCTCATTTCCTGGTTGAAGGAGATTCAGTATCATCTAACCCTTATCTAGACCTTACTATCTCTCTCATTTATTGGATTTCAGTACTTTCAGTCATCGAGACTCATCAGTGTGCATACAAATGCAAACTATCTATGAAATGCCACTATTGCAGATTGTAATTAACTCATTAAAGGCGTTTAATATTTGTAAAGTGCCTGCCAACAGCCAGTCTACTGCTTGCATCAGGACTAAACATTTTGAAAGGAGTATTGAGGCAGGGTGCTGTAAGAAAGCTATGTACAACACCCTTGGAATGTAATGGCATTTTATTGTTACAGATAAGTTATCCATGATGCCTGTGTGTAATCTGTTTGCAGGCATCAGTTACACAGTACCCACCGCAGCTGAAAATAAAAACGGAAAAGGCTGGGTTTTGTTTTTGGCAATTTTAGGTGTATTTTGCATTTAAGGAATATAGTGAATCAAACTATTATTAACATATCCCTGTACAATATATGCTACATAGGTAAATCGCACCCATTTCCAATTTCATAAGAAGTGGTACCTTCTATACAAAAGAATTTCGAATTAAATAAATAGGGCCGGTATAACATCTCTTTATCTGACGCGTTTCGCCACTTGTAAGATGTTGTAGCATTAATAATAACAACATAGCAAACATTTAACATTGGGCATAGTATGTAAGGTATAATATATCTATAATTGTACATATTATGTATGACATTAAGGGTTGCCTTCGGTGGGGTGTTCGTGTTGCATATCTGTACAGAATCTGATGAAATGTACACTTGTACACTTAGAGGACTTTAAAACTTGGAGGACGGTTTAGGAATCAACACACAACTACTGCAGCTGTCTCTGAGACAAAATGACAGCTGGGTGTTTCCGAGTACATTTGCAGAAATGCCATAATGAAATAGAAGGACCATGGACTAATGGATAGGTGTGTAGATGGGGGAAGAGGGAATAACCATTGACTGTGAAACAAAAGGTGATGTTTCCATGTCAAATACTGTGCTGCTTAATAAACATTAGCAGTACCTGCAAGCTAATACACTGCAGCTTTGCAATATTTTTGGACTGGAAGAAAAATCTACATAAAGAATATTCCACTGCCTATCAAGAGGCGGGGGGGGGGGGGGATTATTCTACCATTTACCGCTGTGACCAATTCCTTATCAGTGCAAAATATAGCTTAGGTCAGCGGGGCCATGATCATAAAAGTTGTTGTACTCCAGGCAAATGAAAGTCAATATCGCGTCAGTCTGCAACCAAAGCTGTGCGATGGAAGATATTAGAAATTGAAAATTAATGTAAAATGAAATAGGTTAGACATTTACATGCTAATGGGAACAGATGAAGGATTAAGCAGTAACATTTAAGCTCTGCGATATTAATTTACTTTGACATGTAAAATGCGACTAATAAAACTATCGTAGGAAATTAAACAAAATCCTAATGCCATCAAATCATTGGCTGAGGGATAAAGTCATTTGTAACACTTGGAAATTGGTTAACTTTCCATGGACATTTCTATAAAATGAAATAAATGATATGTTTGCAGGGCATTACATTTATACGTTTTCCTTTTATGAAAATAAATATATTTTTGTACTTTGTACCTCATGCTGTACAAAATAACATGTTCCCACTTATACTTGCTTAGCATAGCCATCATGCCCTTTTTATGCTGGAGCCAATTGAAATACTTGGTGCTTTCAGGTATGAAGGAACATGTGACCTTCTATTCTTTCTCTTGGACCATAGGGTTCTGGCCTGAGCTGCCAGCACTGGGAAAGGGATAAGATCAATTACCTTGGGCACTAGAGTGGTGCAGAAGTGTAAGTAAGGGAGGTATCAGACACCACACTCACTCCAACATGGTTGCTCAAATTAAGCATTGGGCACCTTGGTTTTTAGCAATTAAAATGATTTGGCCACCCTTAATGACTCTATAGCCAAGTTTTCACAGCTTTGGTCCCACTGTTTGATTCTTTATTTGCCTGGAGAGTTTGATTTCTCTCTAGTACTTCTAGAGACTCTTTTGTCCACTTTCGGGGGCTTGTATAGTGCCAAGGTATTATGGAGCACTATACATTAAATAGGGGATGCAAATGACAATGTTACAGAAGGAGAAGAGGACCCCATCTTTTTATTGGAGAAAAAGGGGCATGCACATGCTTCTTTATGTTACAATGCATATAGAAAAAATGTAATGTATTATGCTTCCCGTCTCAGTGACAAACAAACCCTCTATTTCATTAGAGATTAGAGGTAAGAGGTGAGGAAAATTCTCCTCAATAAGATCACATTCAGAAAGAAAAGAATTGTATTTTCACACCCATTAAAAATTCAAATAAAGCAGCCTAAAGCAAACCTAAACTCAACATTTTCACTTTACATAAAACGGTAGAAAACTGTAAAGGTAAAATGTTATTTTTTTTAAGTTCAACACGTGCAGCACCACCTAGGTGATCAAGACTGAATGGGAGCGCAGAGCCACCCAGGATACCTATGTCACACATCCCGAGATGTTCTGGGTCCTTTATTGAAAAAATGGGGCTTTTTTTCTATAGCGGAAAAAGGTGGCGATCTTAGGCAAGCGCAGCGATATCGGCTCTCCTTTTCCCCCTTTACAGCAGGCTACGTCACCTGATCTTGCACCTGCGCAGTGGGAAATCGGGTGATGTGCCAAGATGACAGAGGAAATAGAAGGAAGTGAAGAACGAAGATGGCGGTGGTGGGTGCTGAGGATGAAGAAGAAATTCCAGGACGACGTGGGACAGGATCGCGGAGAGGAACAGCACCATTGAGGGACCTGCGGGATTAAAGTAAATGTGATTTTTTTGTTTTCCATTTAGTTCCACTTGAACCCACCCCCCCAAAAAAAAATATATATAAAATAGGTAAAAATCCTCACTTTCACATGACACATGTTTGTGACAACATGGAGTGGGTCCTAGGGCTGAATATGTCAATGAAATATCTGATAAACACACACTGCCATGCCTCCCACTCTCACAAAACTACAATTACAAGTAATTTTGAACAGTGGATTTCTTTTGCACATGTACAAGATTGGTGGTGACTGCAGAGAAAGCAAATGCTGGCATGTAGCAAAGATAACTTGAATGGGGGTCAAAAGAAGTCACCAGCAGGTCAAATACACCTGTCAATAACTCTGATCTCAGAAGAATATCAATCTGATTTGAAATGCTTACTGAATGCACTTGAAAGAACCCCGTATATACCCATTGGTACAAGCCTATACAAAACCCCTTTCCTCTTGTCAACGTCTGGTGCCAGCTCTGTGTTATGCCAATATGTTCCAGCTGCAGAAAGCAAATTTAACTACAAATTATTCTTGGGACAGGTCAACAGCACCCTTTCACTCAAAGTGTAGGACCACAAGATTGCCAACAAAATGTAAAATGTATGACTAGCATGTGATTATAGGCAGAAAATTGGCAGTTTTCATGTGTTTCACATAATAGATTAGCGATATTGACAGTGATCCAGTTATTGATGTGCACTTTCGATGCATGTAGCAATAATCTACATCCCATCCCTTTACAGCTGCAGTGAAAACAGATAATGACAGTAATCAAGTTGGCTTTATGTTGAGATTACTTTCCCTTTATCTGTGCAACCTTGCCTTTAATGCCAAGCCATGCCCTTGTGGGAGCTTTCTCTAATTAAAATACAATCAGTTGAGCAGCAATTAACACATTTATTTTGAATATGAAAACAAGGAGCCCGCTTCAAATTTCTGTGAAGATGGTGTGCTCTGTGAAAGTAAATATTGTGGAATATGTTTGCCATCTGCTGGATTCATACAAAACTATCCTGGAAAATGTTTTTACTTACCATATGTGCCTTGTTTTTTGATTAGGCATTACAAAAGGACTTATATTGACTCTTACATTAAATGTTAGTAAAGCTAGAATTGTTCTTAGTGTATAGATTCAATATTAAGTGCAAACTTGAATTGCAAGGTTCAAAAATGAGTACCGTTCATTGCAAAGTCAATATTCTGTTCTAAAATGGCATCAAGAGGCCATTCACACTACTGAATTCTTTGGTGTGCTGCAATGCCATTGATGTGAATGACACACAATGCAGCTTTATTTTTAAAATCGGCTTATCTGTATATTTGCAGAAGAATTCTGTATCCTCTGTAGGCCTGAATGCTTTACCATTCTAATCAAGAAATGTTCCAGCGTTTCTGGTTAGTGCCAAAGCTTGTCTAACCCCTTCCATCTCCCATACATTCTATTGGCTATTAGGGTAGCCCACCTGAAGAATACATAGTGGGCAGAAAGCATCAGAAAAACACAAGTACTACCAGGAACCATTGCCATGACTGCAAAGCCAATTGTTCTGCAGATTTTTATTTTTGGCTACAGTATAGGTAAATTTTGGAAGCAATTGCCATATTATTCTAGTTTGCCTTCCACTAGAAATGACAGGTCAGCTCTCCGTCACTGTCTTCTTTACTTATTTCTCTCTTGGACTGGTATCTTCTTTGTTTGGCTACTGGATACCTAATGATAAGGCAAATCCAGACAAGCAATGGGAAGAGCAGTTCCCAGCTAGTTTCTGATAGCTAGCTGCTTGGTAGCCCCAAACACTGTGCTTGGTCTCAATGAACCAGCACCCAAATATTCAACAGTGGCCTATTCCTGGTGAAAATATTTAGCATCTGACATACCACATGAGAGAGTCAGCTGCCTGGTCCACCACTGTGATTTTTGTTTCCTCCCACTGGCCCATATATCATTTGCGGACAACTGACATAGGGCTGTTGGGTGAATCCATAGTGCACAGCAGGAGCCAGGTAACCAACAATGCCAGAAGTGTGTAAGATGCTAAAGATTTTTTTAAAACCGAATTGGTCCTTGAAGACAGGAAAGTCAGAACTTGCTGCCTAACAGAGAACAAATGTTGGACCTATTTTTGGAGGAGCAGTATTTGGTTTTCTTTCTTTGCAAACACCAGGTTGCTTTAAGGTTGTTTCTCACTCCCTATTTATAGGTCAATAAAGAAAACATAAAACCTCAATTTCAGGGGAAAAAATAAATCTTAATCTAAATATTTTTTTAAAAATTAAGTTTAATCTTAAATTTTGCCTTCCATAGTTCCTTCTTTCCAAGTCATTAACATGCTAACATTGTTAAATGTAATTTTTTTCATTGCATACTTTATTGTGCTGCCCCACTATTATTAGCACCAGATTTCTGTGTTTCTTTATTTAATACAGATAGATCATAGCTGCAGGGTGTGACCACTGGGAGCTATGCATAGCTTCCTAAAAACCTCAATGTACCCCTCCTGAACTCCTTTTAAAAGCCCACAGCCCGGATGCTAGCAGTGGGCTGGACCTTGGAAGAGTGGTGGAAATGTCAAAATGCCTTGATAGTGGGTGTCAGTCTAAAGCAGTGAGCATTTGGGCTGACTATGTTTGCATTTAACCATAGGTAACACACATATGTGATGCACAGCCTCCATGATTGAAATAACTGAAATTAAGTGACTGAAAGAGGGAGATGTGGACATGTTCCAGCCATTATTAAGGTTGACATAATCTGGCTTGCTGAGGCTTCTAATACATACTAAAAAAGCTCCCAGAAAGCAAATTCAGTGCAGTAGTAGATCATGTACAATTGCAGACTAAATTAAAGGTTGGAGTTTTAGCAGCTTTAGGTCTAGTTTTCAATACAAATATCTTGCAATCAATTCTAACTGCCTGAAGAGCAATATCCAATATATAATAACTATTATGGACAAACCATTAGCCAAATGTTGTTCCTTTTCTGCTGGGCACAGTTAAATGTTGCAAACCCTATACAAGAATAGGTTCTAGTCCATTGCTGTAGATAGGAGGCCTTTAACAAGCATACCACATAACCAATTCAGTAGGACTTGAAAAAGAAGTCAAATCAAAAACAAGTACTACAGCAAAACAAGATAAATCTTTATAATTATATAGCCAAAATAATCTATTCCTACCCATCACGGTATGACAGTTTGGCTCAGAAGCAGAATGTCTTGATCTTTCATAGTTTAATATACATGGGATACGTTAAAACCTTTTGAAGAGCTGTTCGTCAGCCCCAAAGATGAAAGTATTAAGACAACCTTGCCTTGTTTACCTACCTCAAAACACAGGGGCTATTAAAAATATCTGGCAAGACAAAATACTTGAGAGTTTGGCTTGTTAATTCACCAGAGACTATCTCAAGTCCTCACAAGCTGGCCTTTAAATGTTGCTGATCACTGGTATTTAAGCCGGAGCTAATTGGACCCAGAGTGTATTCTGCAAACAGAAATCAAGATGTTCCTGCCAAACCCGAAAGGACTTTAAAGAAGAACATTTAATAGTCACGTAATGAATGCTGAATGCAGACACTAAAAAAAACAGAATGGGAAAAGGATCCACCTGCAAAAGTGCTTTACTCTTACCGGCTCAAGAGGAACTTTTCATATTCACCAGTATTTTGACACTAAATTGGTCTGTATATAGCAGGGAGCAGCAATCTCTATTCACTAGACACCACAGTGTTTCCTTCACATCACTACCTACATTTTACATTCAATTCATAAAACATGAGTTGCGGCATCTTTGGAGTTCTTCCTGCCTAAAGTGGACCAATCCACCATTAATATTTGCATACATCAATTAAAAGTTTTAAAAGTTACAACTTTTTTCTGGCATGGGCAAAATAGGCAGCACTCAGGCCTTTGCAGCACTAGGTCCCAGGTTCAAATCTTGGCAAGGACGCTACCTGCATGGAGTTTGCAGGTTCTCCCCGTGTTTGCATGGGTTTCCTCCAGATTTTTTCCCACATTCCAAAACATGCAGTTAGGTTAATTGACTTTCCCGCAGACTGTATTAAAGATGTATGTATGACTATGGTAGGGGCATTAGATTGTGAGCTCCTTTGAGTTAGTGACATGACTATAGACTTTGTACAGCACTGCGTAATATGTCAGCGCTATCTAAATACAGTGTAATATTAGTCTTTGGCTTCCAGATTACTCTTAGGAAGACTACATCACCACTGGTTTCCACTGAACTCACATAGCAATGGGAAAAACTGAACTTTTTATGCACAGACTACACCATATGTAATAAAGAATAGACTCAGGTCTGGTGTAGATGTCATCAAGAAAGAAGAATCCGGACACCATGGCCTTTATAGTGTGGGCTAGAAGATGCCATGGGGTTGTCTATAAGTGGTCAAGGAAATTAACAAATTTTAAAAACAGAAACAAAAACATTTACTTTTGGTGGCTGTAAATGCAGTGTGTGTGTGCAGGGGGCACTTTATTGGTACGAGGAACTCAGTAATCATAGCGGAGAATGTTCACATAACCATATAGTCTTTACCTTTTTCACCATAATGATTCATTAAAATAGCTCTCCACTTGATTTGGAATACCATAGCACATTTGTAAATGTATGCTGCTGTACTTTTATTACATGCTGTGTTTTAGGCAGCTGTGCAGTCATGGTTAGGGTATACCACGGTTTTGTAAATGAAACCCCAATAGTGCAAAACACACACACACACACACACACACACACACACACACACACTTCTTTGTGCCTGAAAAATACACCAGAATCTAGGCCTTGCCTACTTTGGTCCTTTTGCATTGAAGAGATGTGTATTTATAAATTATTTGACTAAGTTTGGCAGCTTTTTCATTTTGTATGTGCACTATTGTGATTGCTGTGCACTTTTTTTTATAATTGGTCACTAGCTGGCAGAATGAACCTCAATTTTATTGTGCATCAATAAATGCACTGCAGGGTGTACAAACGCACCTAAATAAACGGCTAAATTGAAGTGAAGACTTTATAAGTACACACCAAGTCCAAGCCTGGCTTTATCATTTAACGGTTGTGGTCAAAGAACTAAATCCCAACATTAAAACATTGTGACCAGGCAGGTACTTTTTTTGTAAAAGAGATAGGCAATGTCACTTTTGCAATAAAAAAGCCTTACCTGCCTGATTACAATTTCTATAATACACTCACTGGTCATCATGGGCATTGTTTTTTTCTTTTGTTTCTCTTCTAGGTTCCCAGGTATCTCTTACCTATTTAATTTTTAATCAGAATAGTTAGAACCCAATGTTGAGGTTTAATTGCTTCACCTTGCCCATTTCTCCTGCAATAAGTGAGGGTTTCTTTTCCCTAGGTCAATAGTATGGTGGGGTGGCATAGGTGGTAAGCCTACCTAGAAGTGTCAGAGCTTTGCTTTTTGCAGTCCTGGGATTGCTTTGTAAGGGCTACTTACATTGGTGGTAAAAAAAAATGGCATTTACCGTGAGTGTCTACTGGCAACCACAAGGCACCGAAAAGAGTTAACAGCTAGGCTTTATTAGGAGTTTGCAAATGCTTGTGCAGGCATTTGCTTTTCTTGTTTACCCTCTTCCTGTCCTCCAGAAAACCTGAAACTGCTTAGAGCTTGCTGCAGGTACATATACACACATTATTATATTATTTATATATAATATATATAAATATATATATACACACACAACTTTACGCCTTGCACAGCTCGTCCCTACTCAAGTGGCAGACAAGTATAATATAATGGAATAAAACCTTAAACATATTAAAAGGAGAAGGAAAACAAGCAGCAATTTTTAAAACTTCAGACTGGCTCCTTTATTAAAATAAATAAAATCATTTGTGACCCTGTTTCAGATAAAAACAGCAACCATATGCTAGACAGTAAAAGTATCAAATGTACAAATTGAAAAATGGTATATGCATAGGTTGAGGACTCAAACAAGAACTACATTGGAATGACAGGACAGTAGTAATTAGAGACCAGAGTCACAAAGCAGTAGGTGCCCAGGCAGAAATTGCATTTTTTAAAAATATATATAGTGAAATGGATAGCCTATGCCTCAGGCACATGGTTCACCATCATCCATTATGTGTTTTAATCGCTAGAGTTTTTATTGCCCAGTCCAATCCATTACATTTTTTTTTTAATTTCACGTCTGCACAAGGATGAGGCTTGGGTTCTACAGACAAGAACATATTTCATGACCAGGTCCTCTGACCTTGGTATGTTATAGTCATTTAGAAAAAAAGTAAGAATAATTCTGGTTTGGGTGACAAGAATAACAAGTAACATTTGCAGAGCCACTGATTGAGATTGCAAATGTTATAAGAAAGAAAAAGCCACTACTGCATTGCCTGCAAAACATTTATCCCTATTTTGATTCCTGCAGTGTCAACCTGCTCCCACCACCTAATACTAGCCCACTGGTTTGCTAGCTCTGACTAGGATTTGGAGGATCAGACGTGTAACCAATGCAGGGAGGGACTCTGCTCTTGAACAGCAATGCATCAGGTATGTCCAATCTGCAAACAAAAGTGGCACTGATCAACAAAAATTCCTTATCAGGCAGGAAGGATAAGAGTTTTTTTTTGGTTGTCCGTCTTCCTAAATCCACATCCAAAAATCTAAAGAAACTTTTTTTCCCTCCCAACTTTTATAAAGCAGAGGTTGGTTAGGATGACATATATGGAGCCAGCGTTGGTTTCTCTGTAAATTTTTTCATTGCAACATAAGGCTCACAATGCTAAAAGTAAAAGCAAATAGTTTTGCTTAAAGTGAACACTTGAGACGAAAAAACATCTAGCAGAATCCACTGACCTAAGCTGTGATATATAATCGAGCTCTAAACTTTTGGTTAGTGTATCTTGGTCTTTTATCGTGGAAATTCTTTGAGTTTGTGAAATTAGAAATTACAAATTAGATCACCAAAATTTCTCTGTGATGCTAACATCCCATTTTAGTTTAGTTGATTAGTTCTGTGCTACAGGGCCCTTCCCCCTATGTTACCAATAAGGAATAGGGTAAGGTGTTCTGTGAACTAGAAAAAGTATACTAGGCAGAATTTACAACAATGACTGCAATTTCAATGCAGCAGGGGCTTTCTGTTGTCAGTTTAAAAAGGAAGTTAGGAGTACACCGATTTGGTGGTTTTCTGGTAGGATTGTTGGATTTCTGGTAGGATTTTGTCTTTAAATGGACAAACAAGGGCAGAGGTTCAATTATGGCAAAGATGTCCAATGTTTAAAATTTTTTTAAGCCGGGGGGAGAAATTGTAGGTGGGTGGCAGCCCCTGTATTGTGACCCAACTCTTCAGTACCCACCCAAAAACAGCCGGGTGGTTACTGAGAAGTGCCAGGTGGTGCACTCAGCTACAAGGGGCCGGGGAGAACACTGATGTTCCTAAGTTCTTTTACCCATTCTGCCCTGATATGCATTTTAAATAATTGTGATATTGACAAAAATTAAAAAGAGTGCCAGATCAATCAGAAACTTATTATGTAGGGAGAACATAATTAATAAATTTGTAAAAGCATGGCCACTCTATGTCAATTATTTCAGAATCTGTGTGGTCTTTGTCAGGGTAAAAGTCTAAAAACTACTCTTGGAGTGCAGAAAGGCTATTTTTTTTCCAGGGGAATTTATAAAAGACCGTTTTACTTATCTGATTCATTCAGCAGGCTTCCTGCTTTTCATGTGACCGATTGCATGCTGGCACCCCAGCATCACCTTATAGAATGCAAAACCAACGTTCACTTATTGTTAGTGAGGAAATGGAGTGCCCACACACAACCTGGACCATGGGTGGAAGAGGGAAGAGCTGGCTGCTAGATGAGAAATAAAAAGTAAAAATTGCCTTTATAAAGTTCCCTTAAACTAAATTGAGGAATTAACCCTTGTCCCACTGCAAGTGTAGTTTTTCAATTTTTCAGTTCAGCTTTATGGGGATAATAAAGATGACTTGTTTAGAATGCAACTGTTTATATACCTTCCTAATAACTTTACCTTAAATATTTGTTGCGATCTTATAAACAAACATTTAAATTATTTTTTGATTTGAGGTTACAGTTAAATGGATTTTTCAACTTCGCATTAACCTGCTCATACGGCAAAAACTGTGCCACCTAGTGTAGGGGAAGAGACCGAATGTTGCTGCCCAAAATAAAGAGGACTTAAGCCCCGTACAGACATGCGATGGATGTCCAAGGATTGTCACTGGAAACAATCTTTTTTGACTGTTCCTAGTGACAGATGAACGAACAAGTGCAATACACACAGCATCATTCTGTTCAATTGAGAGGAGAAGACTAGCAAGCGGCACCTTTTCCATAAGAGTGCACTACGGTCATTCCCGACCAGTTGTTCTTTGTCTGCCATGGCAATGGATGAACATTGAAGGGTTGCTAAACACAGAATTTCATGCTCGTCTCGGGCGAGAATCATTTGAGGCATTTACATTGATGAGGTTTGAGTTAAAAAAGAATTAAAATGTGTTGCATTTATCAAAGCATCTATTATATAATGCACCTATGAGGCTCTTCATTCTTGCAGTGCACATTACAAAATGATAGGTAAAATACAAATCGTCCCAAGTAATCATGATACATTAAAGTGACCCTGTAATGTGAAGCATTTAAAAATTAATCACTTGCCTAAAAGTAGGCAACTGGAGGACCTTGGCATATTTTATTGTTTGACGTTGGTATGAAGTTATAAAGCTGAAAGGAAAAAGCACTGATACCTAGCCCAGAGGATGAGACAGAGTCCTGCTGCCTCAACAACACCAGAAGACACATTCCTAATGCTCAAAACACAGTGGGAGCCAGAGCATTAACCTTCTCATGAATGGTACAAATAGTATCATCCAGCTCAGGGAAGAAGACAAAGCATTGCCACCCAGATCAGGGAAGGAAACATTGCCACCTAACTAATTTAGGGGAGAAACTACCATGCTGTTGCCCAACTCAGGGGAGGAGAGTCAACCTTGCAGCCCAGCTCAGAAGAAGAGAGGCAACACTGCCACCCAGCTGTGGGGAAGAGTCAACACTGCCGCTCCCAACACGACTCAACAACATTGTCATCTAGCTCAAGGGTTAAAAAAAAGTAATGCCCATTGCAATGACAAAAACCCACAGCCATGTTAGGTTGTGTCAAAGTGCTAACCTACACAAAGATTACATTTACTAACAGCGCACCTTCTTAGCGAGTGTTGTAACTAGATACAAAATACTAAGAAGTACAGTGTTTGAGCCCATAGTGCTTCAATAAATTATGATATGAAAAGGATATACAAAAAGATGATTATCAGGCACTTAACTATATAATAACCTTTTGATCCCACCTTACAGAGTGCTGAAATAACCGATCCCCAGTAAAGTCCATATATAAGAATTATAGCAGTATAAAAAAAAAAAAATAGAATTCAGCAATAAAAGGGATGAGATTTTGTGACAACAGTTGATTAAAATCTGTTGTCTTTTTTGCCAAAAAGTGCTGAAATGGCTTTTTTTTTTTTTTAATTTTACATCCGTTTGTTTTTTTTTCCTTTATTTCTTTTAGATCAAGACTAATATTTTAAATGAAAAATATTTTCCCTATTTCTCTGCAAAAGTCTACCAATCAAAAAGCTTGTGAAATAAATAAATCCGAGTTCGGCATCTTTATAAATAATATTTCCCATACAGGTGCTGTGCTTCCGGCAGCAGTGTGAAGTGGTGCAGGGCGTTATAGGAAGCAACAAAAATTCTAAACCTTCAGAGTCCTGTTCACCAGCAGCAGTACTTTACGCTTTCGATGGGTCTTTCGAGGATTAAGCCGATTCTGTTTGAGGTTATCTTTCTAAATGCCAGGATGGCTTCAGGAGTCAGATGCAGATTATTTGAAATATCCAGAACACGCAAAGAGTACAAGTTGGCTAAAACAACCAGGGCGTCTTCTGTCAACCAGGTGTTACTGCAAAAATACAATTAAAAAAAAAAAAAAATAATACACATTTATTAGTTGCTACACATTGCTGCATACACATTTTCAGTTGTCACTGTAAATCATTTTTCAGGATGGTTTCCAACGACAAAAGAGTGACAAAAAAAAAAAAGAACAAGTGCTGTACACACAGTGCCGTCATGTTCTAAGGAGAGGGAAGAACGAGCTGTGCTCCCCTCCCTTTACTTGTATTGCGGTCGCTCATGGATCTGTGAATGAGGTCAGGTGATCTCGGGACACATGTCAGATTCTTGCCAGAGATGTGCCCAACTATTTGTATTGGCTGAGAATCATCTGATGTGTGCAAGTCAAACCAAATTTTCTGAACATTTTGTCCTCCACATAGAACACAAAGACACTATGTGTACAGTGCTTGTTCATCCATCTGTCACTCTTTTGTTGCTGGAAACAATCATAAAAAGGTGCCAAAGTCCAACTTACCATGCTCCTATCTATAATCCCTGCAAATAATTGGGATAACCCCACATTTTTGGGAAGACGTCCCTCTATTAGTGGTTACCTATCAATCACATGGTGTAAAAATAAACTTAGATTCTATGAA
>NC_092869.1:35753281-35754177 GCF_032062135.1 Pyxicephalus adspersus
AATAATATGCTATAATGGTCCCTTAAAGTTTATCTAAACCTCAATTTATTATACTGCTGCTTACCAGCACTTATATATGGGGACTTTCTTCTTTCGTCATATTTTTTGCCTTTTTTTTTTTTTTTTTTTTTTAACTGGTCATCCTGCCCTATGGTGATGCTGCTCATCTGCTGAAGGTGATGCTGCTTATCTAGACTGAAGTACATACCCACCATCTCCATAACATAAGACTGTGTTCTGTCATCAACAAAGGTGAATAAGTCTTAGTATTAGCATTACCTGAGGTAGAGGTTTTGCAGGTGTGGAAAAAGCTGTGGAAAACTTTTCACCATCTCTTGGTCATAGCCATGGGAGAAACTCAGGTTTAGGCACTTCAGCTGGCTGGCGCTTCTGGAGATCCAACTGAGAGTTGCATTGGAAATTTTAGTCCCTACCACGCTCAACTTTTCTAATTTAGAACTTATCGGACCCATTAGTGGCACAAATGGTGCAGCCCCTGGCAAACAAAAATGTCAATTAGTTCAAAGAAATACACATTTAAAGGCATTTCTACAAATGAACACATTTTATTTTCTACAACACCATCTTACAAGAGGTACTCTAGTCTTAAGTATTATTTCATTACAGCAATGGACACTAGGAAGCATTTAAAACACATACGATTTGCCCTAGCAAACCACCTTATTCTTAGGGGGCATGAAGTATGTTGCAGTTCAGTTTGGAACATGATTTTCTGGGTCAGTGCATCCGATTTGGTTATTAAGTATTAGGGTCCTTGACAAACTTTTCTGACATTTACAGCCGTAGTTGAGAAGCCATAGCAAGAGTAAGGTATAGGGTGTTTCCTGTGAGGAAAACCAATTCTATTTAAAAACTTTAATGAAATTACTCTGACT
>NC_092869.1:35754850-35760321 GCF_032062135.1 Pyxicephalus adspersus
TTCCCCTTTTATAAAACATAACATGCAAGCACCCTTAGATACAAAGAATCACCCAAAACTCCAAGGAAGGTAGGAGAGAGGAAAATTACAATGGAGAGATCACACCATTTGAGTTAGACAATATATTATATATAAAAAGCCAGGTGGTGACTCCAGGCCACCAGATGCCACCTAAGTATTATGGACGAACTGACCCTTATTCTGCTGAATGCCAAACATGAACCCAGATTAAAGATAAAAAAAACATATGAAAACAAAAAACTGTCCCGCACCTGATAGCAAAGAGGGAGAGCTCTGCCACTGGGACTACCTTGTCAAGGCTTAACACACACTGAGGTTCCAGGAATAATCTACATCTCACCCCATGGAGGAGGTAACAGAAGGTTCCAACCCTGGAGGCACAGGGAGGACACGAGAAGACAAAGCGGGGTGAAAGGAAGAGAAGTGACAGGGAAATGAGGAAGTTAACTCTTATGTTTATTTATTTTTTTTTTTTTTGCAATGTCAGGAGCGGTCAACTCAGAAGCAGTGGAGATGGGTAGACTTACATTCAATGCGCAGTTCAGTCAGTTGCGGAAGCTTCAGAAGAAGGGTTTCAATAAATTCCTCGTGTTGCAGATATTTATAGTGTCGCAAGCAGACGCTCCTCAAAGTGGACAACTGATCAAAAGCATTTGTGGAGAGGCTGGCGCAGCTAGAGTTAATAAGTTCCAACTTGTGCAGCTGTAGCCGTGAGATACATGGTTGATCTGAATTGAAAATAAAAACAAATGATAAGCAATGTGCAATCTGGCAAAGCACAAGTTTTATCATTTTCAGGAGAGGTTTTACATTATACTATAAACATCCCACTCACCTTGCTATTTATATTTGTACAATTCAATGTGAAACGAACACTCACCTTCAGCTGTAGATACAAAGTTATCTGGAACATTGAAGCAAAGGGATAACTTCCACTTATTCATGTTGCCAATAGCAAGAGACAGCTCACGAAGCTTTGGTAGTCTAAACAGAATGTACTGGAGAGCCCTTTCAGGGACCGTGCCTTCATTGGAATGAAGTGAAAGTGAGTACAAGTTCTGCAAAAGGACTATGCTGGTTAATGGGAGAACACCTGAGAAGGACACTCGGCATAGAGACAAATGGGTCAATTGTTGGAAAAGTGCAATCTCTGAAAATATGTCTTGATCAGTTACGTTGGTACAGTCTGTCAAATGTAACTGCTGAAGGTTTACAAGTGGCCTTAATCCTTGGAGGATTTCTCCTTTCACGCAGGAGTCCATTGTAACGCTGGTTAGGTCTGGCAAGGAACTGGTCATTTTCTTGAACTGTTTCAAAGTCACGCGGGTCACCTCCACAGAGGAGATCTTCCGGCTCTGCAGAGTGTCCCAAAAACGAGCATTAAAAATCCCTATGCTCTTGAAGACAATGGTGCTGTTTTTCCATAGGGAGGGATGGTCCACCAGTGTCCGTAAATACGTACATGTGGCCCGGACATTCGCCTTTTCTGCTGGAGAAAGATAAGCAAATATGTGCAGGAGGACTTCTTGGGGCAGCTGGAGCCACTGTATCTCTGGCATCATTATTGTGGAATATTCAAACCTCACACCTGCACAGCAACAACAAGAAAATAAGGGGGGACTCAAGAAACATCTGCAAATTCACACAAACAGCTCATACAATGAAACAATGCTATATGTTCAGTTCTCTACTTTTACAAACAGGCAAAGTTATCCAGGAAAAATGATAGCCAAAATGGTCCAGACAAAATCATAAGAGTCACAACAGCCAGCTTTTATTCCTAGGACTTCTCGTCCATATAAAAGAAAAAAACTGTAGCTGTATCGCCATAAAAAGGGATAGCTGGTGTCAGACTTTGTTACCTGCTAAACGGCCTTTGTGAAGGAAATCCACGGTTACAAAGAGACAATGCTGCTGGGTGATATTATTGAACAGCATTGTAACTCTGATTTAAGAAAACTTAAGAAATAATGGATCTGTTAATGATATGGAGCAGCCTTTCTCAACCGTTTTAACATGAGGGAACCCCTTTAACTTTCAGGTCTTTTGGGAACCCCTGCTATAATTACTACATACACAGACAACCCTACATTAGCTTGGTGGTCAGGGGAAAGAATTCCTCTTACATTGCTGATCAGTGGGATACATTTCACTCCTACAGATAGACAAAAAGATCATTGGTGTCAGTTAAAGTGACCTGAGTCACAAATTGCTCAAGAAACCCTTTGCAACCCCTAGAAGGTCTAATGACAGACTGCACTGCCATTACACAAGTTGTGTGCATTGATTGGAACTCTGATGATGGAAAATAGAAAACATTGGATTTCAGATAAAACCTGACACCCCCTCAGCATCTGGAAAAAAAAGTTTTTAACACTAAATGAGCAAAAATGAATCATTTATGAGTAGACCTACAAACAAAAAAACATGTCCCAACCTTCGGATTTGCTCACATACTGTACCAATGCAGCCCCAGTAAATAAAATGGTATACTCACTAACCCTAAAGATGGTGCATCTACAAAGTGAGATTGCTATGTTCTAGAATTTCCTTCTTATGAGAAGCACACCAGGTACCTGAAAATAACAATGACTTCTTGGGTTCAGTGGTGAATTTCACCCATTCTGCATCGGTACTTGAATGCCTGCAAAAACAAACACCGTTTATTAGACAATAGAACAGAATTGCTATGCTAAGACTGGAATTGGGGTTGTGGTGCGGTTAACACTTCCTCATGCCAATAAGCTGTTGCCTCAGGGGAGAAGCTACAAGTAGCTTTAATCCAAAGCAGCCCCATAAAACATGAATGGGGGCATCAGTGATCGGTACAAGTGGCTAGCAAGATGCCAGCTGCCGGGATCGTTCGAACCTGAAGCAAGGCCAAACCTAGCCTAAAACTAACTACATTACAATCACCAGGTCTGTATTGCCATGATCTGCCATATTTGCTACCACCAGGTCTGTATTACCATGGTCTGCCATATTTGCTACCACCCGATCTAAATTGCCATGGTCTGCCATATTGGTTACCACCCGGTCTATTTTGCCATGGTTTGCCATATTGGTTACCACCCGGTTTATATTATCATGGTCTGCCATATTGCTTACCACCCGGTCTATTTTGCCATTGTCTGCCATATTAGTTAGTTGATGCAGGTCCCTATGATATGTGGATCATAAAGAGGTTGCATGGTCAGACTGTAACATGAAAGGCGGAGAAATACAGCCTGTACAGTGTCAATATTATAAATATATTATTATTAAAATATAAATATATTAAAGCCCAAGCCAGTGAAATCTTCATGGATCATTATTCAGTTTTCTCAATATTTGCTTATTATACCTGCACAGTGATAAATATGACTTTTCTGTATCAGGGTGTGGGGGGGATTAGAGCTCAATTGAAGCCCGACAGCAGCTGGTCTGTAAACAACCAAAACTTTCACATTGTATTCCTCTCCCTGCTATTTAATGATCATGATTTGCCATGATTATATAAATATCAGTTACATGACTGAAAGGGAGAATCATTGTGGTGAATGACACACTGTGAATATTGGTTGTTTCACATCTTTGATGTGCCCTTCAAAGAGGAAAGTAGTGCTTAGATAAAAGAAATTACCATTTTATATAAAGCTCTTCAAAGTGTGAAAAGCTTTTATTGTTGTATTTAAAGTGTAAAGAGAACCAGTCACAACAGACATGTGCAAGAATCTGTGTACTCGAAGGCAACGTTTCTCAAACTTTTTAATATGGGAGAACCCTTGAAATAACTTTCAGATTTTCAGGGAACCCCTTCTAAAATTACTATATCCGCAGCTCACAGTATAATAATGTGGTGGTCAGTGGGAAGAATTCTCCTTACATTACTGGTCAGTAAGAAGAATGTCACCCTTACAGATAGCTAAAAATATCACTTGTCTCACTTAAACTGAACTGAGAAGCAAAAATTGCTCATTGCTCAAGTGACCCCTAGCAATCTCTGGAAGAACCCTGGTACCATAAATATGCAAACCTAGCTAAGGCTGGGTCTACACGGACGGTTTTAAAAATGCATGTAAACACTCCTACCATGTTTATATGCGCTTTTATGCACTTTTACAAGCGTTTTACAGTTTTTTTTTAAAAACGCTAAAAAACTTTTATTAACGCGTTTGACGCAATTTAACATAAGCGTTTAAAAAAGTTTTACTTTAAACCCTTTCACCGAATGAGTACAGGGGTACATAAAACCCCTTACTCATTGCCTGAAAGGGCAAAATGTGTAAATAAAATAGGACGAGGCTTTAATGTTAAAATATTTTATTAAATGTGTGTGTGTCTGTGTAACTAAACTTTTTTTTTTTTTTACAAGTTATCCAACAATAACAGGATGACTCCCACAGCTGCATTCATAATATGAGCACAGCTGTGGCACTCTTCCTGACAGTGAGGGATCCCCTGGCACTAGGGGTTAAATGAGGACAAGGCTCTCCATTCACCTCTAGTGCTTTGTGATAGGCTGAGGTTTTACTTTTCTGGGCCATTCAGCACTAGACTTGAATAAGGAGACTTGTGCCTATTCATTTCTAGTACTTTGTGCTCTTGGAGGAGCTGTAGTATGTGCTACAGATACAGAACACACGCCACAGCTCCTCTAGGGCTGCGGGAGCAACGAGGGGAGCGGAGCTGTCAGCATAGCAGAGCTCCGCAGATTGCTCAGCTCCCTGATTGGCTGAGGAAAGGGAAATCCTGATGATGCTTGAGCTGTCATCAGGGTTTCCCTTTTCTCAGCCAATCACAAAGCACTAGAGGTGAATGGGGAGCCTTGTCCTGATTTAACCCCCAGTGCCCGGGAATTCCACACTGTCAGGAGGAGTTCCACAGTTGTGCTCATGTCATGAATGCAGCCGTGGGAATTATCCTGTCATTGGGATAACCTGTAAAAAAAAGTTTAGTTACACACACACATTTAATAAAATACTTTAAGAAAAATCTGTGTCCTATTTTTTTAAACATATTTTAACCCTTTTAGGGAATAAGTAAGGGGTTTTATGTACCCCTGTACTCATTCCCCAGGGTGGGGTGGTGGGTATCTGGGAGTCTCCTTATTAAAGGGGGCTTCCAGATTCCAAAGTCTTGCTAAAAACGCTTATAAAAGTCTCCATTGTTTTCAATTGAAGCTTTCATAAAAAGCTTGAAAACGCTTGTAAAACGCATGGGAGTGTTTTCCCGCATTTACCCAGCATTTTAATTTTTTAAACGTTGTAGGCAAATAAGATAAAGCTCATAAATGTGCCTGAAGGAAACGTCCTGGTGTAGATTAGCCCATTGGAATGCATAGGAATTTCAAACATGAGCTTTTAAAGCCTCAGGTTAAACGCTGGGGAAAACGTCCGTGTACACTAAGCCTAAGAAAGATATATTTGTATATAAAGGTAAATTTGTTTATTTATATAACTGCATTGCGG
>NC_092869.1:35760664-35761794 GCF_032062135.1 Pyxicephalus adspersus
AACCTGCAGGGGTTTAAACCTCAGCCCATACATATGAATTAGTAATACAAAAAAGAAATACAGGAAGGTGGAGCTGTGTAGGGCAGTTGTTTGGTTCTGGGTAACACAGAGGGAAGGCTTGTCCCTGGAAGTCCTGGACAGCCTGGAAGTATGCATAGCAGCATTAAACAACAGACCTGCCAGCTCACCTGTGTGCAAGATGCTAATAGGCACCAGGTCATCACATCCCTTCAGTCAGCCTTCGAGGGCCGCACAGAACCGGGCTCTTTCAGGTATCAGACTTCGCTTCCAGATGACAAACACTCGCCGAAGCGGCTCTTTGCTTCTTTTGAAGCGGGGACTTTTTTTCTTTTTCTGTTTCCTCACTCACAGGCTGATTCCGAGGCCACGCCGTCCATTTTAATTCGGGGAATGCCAGCTTTGTTGGATGTCTGCGGTGTGAACCTAAAATAGAAAAACAGCAGATGGCTCTACATGACTAAATACATTATTACAAACACCAGTTAAGGCCGTCACGACGCGTCTAAGTCAAGTATTTGAGGTGAGAGAACCTGGCTATTCTGTACATTTGCCACTTTGTAAAATGGCCGCTGGTTCTTTCTCGTCGCCATTAGCTGTCACATACGACTTCCGGGGAGGGCTGGGAGCCCTACCGGGATGTGATGTCATGGAGTGAGTGGCCAATCGGTGAGGAGCGGACTAAAAGTTGAACTGGTACTAATACGGCGGGTGGGTCGCGGCCGGCGGGAATGGTGAGAGGAGTTTTGTATAGTTTCTGTATGATGAATGCAATGTTATCGTTATGCGGTGCATATAGGAGGGAGGGTAGCATGTGTTCAGTATAGGTCACGTGAGCTTTCATAGTGTTTGTATATAAAGCCCAGGGCACATAAATAAATGTATTTACAGCATTATAAGTCTATGGTACAGTATTATATACAGTGCAGGGTGCAAATATGAGAGGTGCAGTATATACAGGTTGCTGCACGGTTTATACACAGATACAACATTTTATAAAGCACATATGTGAACTTATATACAGAACTTGGGATGTATAGAAAACGTGTGATGTTATACACAGAGCGGGGGCATAAAGGAGACATTTTATACAGAGCGGGGGATGTATAGGA
>NC_092869.1:35762442-35764495 GCF_032062135.1 Pyxicephalus adspersus
GTTATATACAGAGCGGGGGACATATAGGAGACGTTATATACAGAGCGGGGGACATATAGGAGACGTTATATACAGAGCGGAGGACATATAGGAGACGTTATATACAGAGCGGAGGACATATAGGAGACGTTATATACAGAGCAGGGGACGTATAGGGGACATTAAATACAGAGGGGGGGGACCTATAGAAGACGTGTGACATTATATATAGAGCGGGGGCGTATAGGAGACATTATATACGGAGCGGGTACATATAGGAGACGTGACGTGACGTTATATAAAGAGCGGGGGGCATATAGGAGATGTTATCTACAGACCGGGGGACGTATAAAAGATGTTTGCTGTATTGAGAAGGAAATATAATCTCTTGGCTTGTTTGTGTTTACTTTTTGTCTCTGTTATCTCAGGTGATATATATATATATATATATATCAAAGATTCATACTCTGCCAGCTTCCCACCTCATCCAAAAAGTTACAGTACAATAATAAACAGTATATAGCGCCAACATATGAAGCAGTGCTGTACACTTGTATGTCTTATTTCACTTGGGTACAATCTTGTTTTAAAACGTAACAACTCGCTTTTGTTTACATAGAGAGAATTGACACTGACCCTCCGATAAGCTGCCGTGAGAACTGCAATGACAGAAGAATACATCTTAGAAGCATCAGGAAATAATATCGGCCAGATTCCTACCAAGAGATGAAGCTTATGGAAATTGTGGACAAGCCACAGATTAAAGGTCTGACTGCTGAGGATCTTGCATACAACTCCATTCCACTGGACTGTATTCCTCCAAATACACTCACTCCTCTCAGGGATTTAAAGAGACTGTGGCGGGAGAGGCTATCCGTACAAAGGCCTCCTAAAAGGTTACCCTGCACCAGTTCTTTATGCACAACGCTTCATTCAACTTTGATCCCAGACACCACCAGTCCACCGGAGTCCAACATTAGCGCTATCTCGTCCAATTTAGAGAGGAAAAATCAAGAATCTGACGAAGCAGATGAGGCCATGCCTCGCCGGAAGGTCAAGAACTACACCCTGAAATCATGGAACCAACGTGCCTTTGTGGGTGGTTTTTTAAATCACAAGGACCAAGGTGAGAGGATTTCTTATGATGGCTTGACTGGTGTCTCTTTAAATTTGAAAAAACCCAAATGTCCTCCGCACACTTTTAAGCTAAACTCGAGATACAAACGACAAACTTGTAGCTCTGTATTCCCTAATACTTCGTTGTGTACTTCCTAATGAATTCCTTTCATTCCAACGGTGCAAGTTGCTTTGCTGTGATCTTCAACGTCTGTATAGCAGAGCTTGCACGGTGTGGGCAAAAAGTAGCTCATCAGAGTTGTAGTATTTCTTTGCTAAAAAGGTGCATGCCAATAGGTGATAGAGTGAAATATATGACCTAATTTAATAAAAGTGGGAGAATCTGAATGATCCAGCAAACCTGGGATGAATCTGGTCCAGGAGTGAAATTATTTAACAGTGAAAAGCAAAGGATTTTTAAAGCATAAGAAAACCCAAAACAATGAAATCACACTTACTTCAATCCCGCAGATCAGTCTTTCGGTCAGGAGGTTTATATCATTGGGTCCTGCTTCGTCCCGGTACTCGTCTTTGGTCCGGGGCAAAGGGAGCTCCAGGTGCCGCCATCTTCTCTCTTCTTTTGTTTTGTACTTCCTGCTTTACCCGATCTCGCACTGTTCAGGCGCAAGATCATGTGACGTAGATTGGGAAAAAAATTGCAGATCTCACTGCGAATGTGTGAGATCAGCAGTTTTTATTCCCTGTTGATGAAAGTGCTCCTTCGGCATCTCAGGCATGCGTCTGAGCTTCCAGGGACGCGTAACGTAGGTATCCCGGGAGGCTCTGCGCTCCCATTTAATCTTGATTTAATCTACCGTGTTTCCCCGATGATAAGGCAGGGCCATCAAATAAGACAGCCCCCCCCCGCAAATAAGCCACCCACCGATTACTTACCAGAATCGCGTGGTGCGGTGGGTGACTCCGTGTGTGGTTCCTCCGTGCGTCCTCTTCATGAAGA
>NC_092869.1:35765123-35816824 GCF_032062135.1 Pyxicephalus adspersus
CAGAAGTGGACATGAATGGCACATGAACAATAACTGTGTACTGTAGTCTTCTTCATGGGTAAATAAGGCATCCCCCTGAAAATAAGTCCTAGAGCATATTTTGGCCTTCAAAAAAAAATAAGACAGTGTCTTATCATCGGGGAAACAGGGTAGAATTAGGGGGCAGTGCTGCAACTTTTTTTTAAAAATAAAGAGGGTGTTGCACTTTAAAAAACACAAACAGAATTTTTACTTTAATTAAAAGGGCTGTCTTCCCTCTTATGTAAAAGTGAAAATTCTGAGTTTAGGTATGTTTTAAGAAATCTGTTCCAGGTTTCCTGGATCATTTGGGTTCTTCCTTGATAGTCTATCTTCTCCAGTCTTGGAGAGCTTTAAAAAATTGAGCCCATAGGTTCATAAGTCTTCTGCCACTCATTTCATTGTCCAGGCACAGCTTAGGGAAGGAACAAAACTTGGAAATTTTAAAATAAATAGGATCTACTCCTTATCCAGACAGGGCCTGTGATTGGACAGTTTAAAAGCAGTGGATTATTGATGAGGTCACCCTGCTGGTCTGCTCTGTCTTTTCATTTACATGCCCTACCACAGACTTCAGATTAGGTTAGTACCCAGCTCATTGTGATGGATTTTCCATTATACTCAATGCTGTCAGTCTTGGGTCTGTGATGTGCCTTATAAACTGTAAAGAGGAAATGATGCATACAAAGAAAGTTATCATCTCTTTAAAGTAACTTTTTTCCATTAGGTAAAAAAATATTTCAATCTATTACATGCCGAGATAAATGTTCTGGTTGGCTCTACAGATGGATAGGCGAATGAGTCTCATTGTGCTAGTAAATCTATTCTGGGGCTTCCTCTGCTGTTGCAGAATCGATACTAACCACCTTCTGTGTTTTTTAAAACACCTCTAATGCTGTATAAAGATTTGCAAATGTTGAGATTTCTTCACCAATGCACAGAACATATGTCATTTGTTAAACTTGTTGACTTTAACCACAACAATATGGGGTCATCCAAAGGTGTGCCTGTTTCAAAGCTTCTTAATTTGATACCACTGACCAGCAGCGCCATCGCTGGTAATGCCCATGATGAAGCCCATGAACAAGAAGTCCGTAAGTGATTTAAGGAGGTTTACACCTTCCGACACAGACCGCTTCTGTGTGCCAATATCATTACTCCTCCTCATAATCCCTTGCTGCTGTGCTTTTCACTAATGTTCCTTGTTTTTACACTCCTGTCGGTGGTTTGCATCCCTTCTAATATATCCCTGTGTGTGAAGTGTATCTGTCATTTCCTAATGCTGCATGGTGTCACCACCTTTACCGCAACATAACAGTTTGCCATTCTTCTTCTACTCTGCATGCTTTGTAGCAGGAGTGCCCACACTTTCTTGCAAGCTACTTTTAAAATGGCCAAGTCAAAATGATCTACCAACAATAAAAACTTAGACTTAATAACTCCGGTTGGTGGTAGAGTTTATTTTGAAAGGCAGGGCTCCGTGATCTACTCGTGTTGCCTTTCCGATCTTATGCTAATGCTTAAAGCTGTCCTAAACTCAAACTTTTTACTTTATATAAAAGTAATATATCTCCACATATTATTAGGCAGTGTGGTGTCAGTTACTGTATAAAATCCTCACTGTGAGTTAATCACAAAGCAAAAAAAAAATCTTTATGAAGCCTAGACATTCATTAACTTCTGGAGCAAGCTGTGCTTTGATATGCAAAAAGAAACAACTGCAGAGTTTGTCCTGGTCATTAAAGAGTTACAAGAGGCTGCAGAAAGAGCTCACCCCCTAAGAACACCCTCTGCTGTGTTTAGCAAAAGTCCCCCCCCCCTTCAAGCCTTCGTTCTGCACACAGTGAGCAGGGAAGCCCGGTTCATTCATATCCAGGAGGAGTCTGTCCATATGTCGGATGACCTTAGCTCGGTGGCTACCTGTAATCGTTTATTTTTTTAAGTGCAGCACCCTTTTTAAAAAAAAAAAAAGAAAAGGGGTGCAGCAACTCCCCTTTCTGAATGAAAGTGCAGAACCTCCTGGGGTACCTACGTCACGCATTCCGGGGAGGCTTTTGGCTGCTCCTTCTGCCCTTTCATTAATGAGAGAGAAAAAAGCATTCTTCAAGGACTGAACGCCACTCATAGGATGATATGTGAGTGTCACTCTTTTAGAGTACTGTGAGCTCACCCTGCTTTATAATGTGCCACCCTACATTAGTTGAAGTGGTTTGACGTCCATCTTGCCTTGATAAAGGGACATTCTGTTGCTTTAAAACTTTGGGTTGAACTTGTGGCAACTTTAACTGTCCATGGAGTGCTGGTGCTTAATTGTTGGGCACCACAAGTAGCCAAAGCACACTGATGGTTCATATACAGTAAGGTGTACAGATGAGATCTGGAGTAAAGCCACAGCATGTATGTGCGGGTTAAGGAGGACCTGGCTGGTACACTTTTGGGAAAAAAAGCTAGGCAAGGCTTTGCTTTAAGATTGCTGGAATTGGTACAGAGGTGAGTATTGCACTAGGTGATCTACTTTCTTGAGTGGTGGCACGCTAACAACTTGTAAAAAAAAAAACCTATCTTTGAAATATATATATGAAGAGCTTCTTTAAACTTTAATTTTAATTAGTTCCGTCATTTGGTAAAACATGCTAAATTGCAAATATAATTAAAATTCAGAAAAACTGCTAATACAATGAATTTCGTATTTAATCACTCCTAGGTTTAAGTTTGGAAGTATGTGTATGTACTTCTGGTTGCCTGTGCGATAATTATGTTTACAGTTTAGCAGACTTTACCTAATGACAGGTGTACCTAAGGCTGATCTTTTTTTCCTGGTTTTCCAGATGCTTTTCGGAATCAAACACAGAATCTACAGAACAAATTGCCCACTGGTGATGATTGGATGAACACGCCTGGTCCAAGTGTGGAGGATGAAATGCCCAAAGATACCAATGCAACTTCTGCGGCTTCTAAAATATTACATAAAAGTCCTAAAGTTACTAAGGCTACTAGTCCAAAGAAGACCAATCAGAGGTTTTTGGGGGCAAACCAGGCAGAAAAAAATTTCATTATTCCTGAACCTGAAGAGAGGAGAACCAGCAATGATCCTCTTGATGAACTCTATCAACGTGCACTTGCTTCAACAAAAATACACATCCCCCGAAAAGAGAAAACTCCTGAAGCACCTTTAAAGAAGGTTAACCCTCCAAAACTGAATAACCTTTCAAAACAAGAGGTAGGAACTCCTTAGGAGCTTCCTGAGGGTGATAATTAGGCATCCCTTTTTTTCATTTCGTAAAAATTCAGTGCAATCTCTGTTATGAAAAATCATGACATTTGGATTGTGCAGTTCACCATTGTGCATATAGATAATTAAAAGGACACAGATCTGTTTTTTTCTAGCTTGGCAGTTCTTTTAGATTTTATTATTAAGGAATGGAAAGGGCCAGGTGTTAGGGATATCATTAACAAGGAACGGGAAAATTCTGGGTATGGATTTTTATTCCAAAATAAATAATCCTTCTTACACCTTATGTTAAGTAGCTAAAATGCAAAATCAATACGATCTACTGTTAAAACTGAGCCTTTTGCCTTCTTAAATTTAGATTTGTGCACATTTCTTTGATATTTGTAAAACTGTTTATTACCATATATATTGCTGTGGTTATTCTGAATCTATATGGGCATTTCAGATACTATAAACATTGCTCCAAATAAATCTAGCTGCGGGCTCAAATAGGATTATCTCGAATTTTAAAAAGATTGTTCCTTTCTAGTTCAGTTTTTTCATTGTTTGAAATAAACTCTGAAATAAACTTTTTGTTTTTTTTCTAGGAGAAAATTGTGCTGACTGAGTGGATTGTAAAAGGCATTGAGAAGAGAGGAGTGTGTGTAGAAGGGAAACGAGTGTAAGTATATATTGTGCAAAATTAAAAATCTTGCTGTGAAAAAAGAACAGTTTTCTAGAACTGAAACTAGAAAAAGTAATTTGCTCCCTAATCAGGAAAGCTACATTGTTTTCTGCTTTTTATGATTGTGTGTCTTAATTTAAAACATTTACATTGAATCCTGGCATCCAAAGCTTGTTACTTCACACTGCCCACTGTGCTTAACTTAAAGTGAACCTTACCTTGTACTTACCTAAGCATGCTGAAAAATAATCAGGAAAAAATGCTTTAGTATTTTACTTCTAGGGGTGTTAGATGCCTGGACCTCCCCCCCCCCCCTATGGTGCCAAGTTCACCAAGACACCTGTCAGATACTGAAGATTCTTCAACAAACTTATCTCATAAAGATGGCGAAGGTCAGGTAACAGAACAGGTATAGACAGGCAAATCACTTGTAGAATTTTTTACATAGTTACAAGTCAGTTTAAAAAAAGGCAAACTACTGGGAAAATAAACATATCCCAGATAAAAAACCCTATGGACATAGTTGGTCCAGAGGAAGGCAAAAAAACCCTGGTACAATTTTCTCCAACGGGAAAAAAATTCCTTCCTGATTCCATGAGGTAATCGTATGTTCCCTGGATCAACAGTCTCTGTTATCTTTCCTAAAAGCCTTAATCCCCAGTTATATTCCGTGTTGCTAGAAATCATCCAGCTTTTTCTTAAAGCAATCTATAGTAGTTGCTGAAACTACTTCCTGAGGGAGCCGATTCCACATTTTCACAGCCCTTACAGTGAAGAATCCCTTCCTTATCTGCAGATTAAAC
Organism: Pyxicephalus adspersus; assembly: GCF_032062135.1. NCBI lineage: Eukaryota > Metazoa > Chordata > Amphibia > Anura > Pyxicephalidae > Pyxicephalus > Pyxicephalus adspersus. The sequence continues at coordinate 35,769,841 of NC_092869.1, forward strand.
TTCTATTCCTCCAGATGCAAAGAGTGCCCTCTTGTTCTTTGTAATAATTTTGAGGTGGACCGTTTATATATTTATACAGGGTGATCATATCCCCCCTTATACGTCTCTTCTCAAGGGAGAATAGATTCAGTTCAGCTCATCTCTCCTCATAGCTGAGCTCCTCCATTCCTTTTATTAGTTTAGTTGCCCTTCTCTGCACTCTCTCCAATTCCACAATGTCCTTTTTGAGAACTGGTGCCCAAAACTAGACTGCATATTCCAGATGTGGTCTGACCAATGCTTTGTAGGAGGATTATACTTTTATTTCTATCATTAGGAAAAAACTTGAAGACTGACATTACTGACCCCCTAGTTGCTTGACTGAATGTCTTGCTCCAGTATTGTGAACCAATGACTACTCACTTTTCTTTAATTTGATCTTGCTGCTTCTTTGTTTGGATCTGTAATTTAAAAAGTATTGAAAATAACAAGGTGAATATGTTCCACTGGCAATTAAACATGAATTGTTGCATGATCTTATTTCTTCTGTCTTTCTCAGAGACTTTGAAGACATGTACTGGCACAGCAATATTATTGTACATCGCTTTGAACCATACAAACTAAAGACCATGTCAGGCAGAGTGTATGAGCTGAAGGGAGATCCAGACGAGGCATGCATGTTGGAAGCTGGTAGGTTGATTTAACAAGAAAAATTATAAAACTTCTGCGATATCAGAGACTTCATTTGCTGTTTATCTTTTTAGGTTGTCCATCCTGGCTTGTGAAAAAGTTTGAAATGGGATTTCCTGAAAACTGGAAAAGCTATGTCAACTCCTTCCTAGAGTTAGCAAATAGGTAACGTTTCAAGTGTGTTTTTAAGTAGAACTTGATTGTAATTGGTAAAAAAGAAAAAATGTTGGTCAAGTCTGGCAATTGGTTAATGGGTCCTTATTCAATACTTGTCTAAAAAATCATCATTAAAGAAGGTATCATAAAAAAACATGCAGTAAGTTTAATTGGCTTCCCCTCAAAAATTGACCTTAGACTACATTAATGACATAGAAACTATGATAGGGACATTAGATTGTGAGCTCCTTTGAGGGACAGTTAGTGACATGACTATCGACTTTGTACAGCGCTGCGTAATATGATGGCGCTATATAAATACTGTATAATAATAAAAATCATCATAGTTCTATCATTGATTGATTTGTGAAAACCACCATTATTTGTCTATGTGTATGGGATCCTATTTTGTCCAATAGGGGAGTTACAAATAATTTACATATAAGAGATTGCCTCGATGTTACTCTGGCCTTCTAGAACGGTTCTTCTATTCAAGAGATAGACATACATTAAATAGCCCTTTGTTTTCTTCTCTGATTGGTTCATAGTCAGCCGAGATGTCATAAGGAAGTTGAAAATTGCAAAAAAAAAAATCCTCATTTTCCAGTCTTGCCAGTCAGCACCCAGCCCCCAGCTTGAAGATGAGCTAGTACTTGTGATCCTATATCTTATTTTAATGACATTTCCAGTACATATTATATATACACTGATCAGCCAAAACATTAAGACCACCTGCCTGCAATTGTATAGATCACCTTGTTGCCACCAAAACGGCTCTTTGATGGCACTGTAACTCCATTAAACGTATGAAGGTGTGGTTTGGTGCCAAGGCATTAGCAGCAAGTTCTCCTAATCACAACCGCCTTCACCAGCTTGTCTTCTCATCCCAATGTCCCAGAAAAACTAAGAATGTGCCACCAAGGAAATGTGAATAACTGAACCAGATCACTTTCTTTCATTGCTCCATGGGCCAGTTGGGGTGCTCATATCCACTTTGTAAGCCTTTTCAGTGTCAGACAGTGTGCAGCTACACAGCAAGTTACTATACATTGTGTGCTTCGTCACTTCTGCCCCATGACCACAGCATTGGGATTTCAGCAATTTGTGCTACAGAAGCTCTTTTATAGGACCTCCTCCGTGCTATTCACATCAATAATTTTTAAACTGATCAATGTATATTCTTGGTTTCTCTAAGGCCTCACAAACTGATATCATTTGGTGTGTAGGAGTAAGTTTGAGCTTTTTTGCGCTTTGTAGCAGAGAGGAGGCTTCTGTTTGAGTAATAAAGATTGTGCATAAGGCATAGTCTGTAGTGGGTAACATAGGCTACCCTTTTATTGGAGAGATTCTAGATATTTTGTTGGGGGGGGGTTCCTTTAAAAATGGACACATTTGCATTTTAGACAGGTTTGTCACTTGAATCAAACTGTTAAAGTAAATATATACTAATAAGTAGTGTTTATTTTAGCTTCTATTATGTGCAGGAAAGATGTGTAAGTGTATTTTATTTAATTGTCAATTTATTAGTTTTAGTGCTGTAATGCCAAACCAGCCTGAAGATCCTCCACACAAAGAAAATGTAACGAAAAATGCAGAGAAAACCACTTCTGATTCCACCAATTCAAATACAGACAGCAATCAGCCTAGCACTTCAAACAGGGTGACAATGAATAATAAATACAAGGTTTCAAGAAGAGACTTAAAAAATCTCGAAATGGGAAATCCTAAAAACAAAAAGAGGAGGAATACTACACCCAAAGACAGATCGCCACCCGGTAGTAAGTGCTTTGTGAGTGATTGGTAATTAAGCATTGAGATTGATTAATAAAAACTTGATTTTAGTAGACTGTAAAGGTGCCGCTAAATTAAATCTAAATATGGATAGGCTCTAAGAAACAAAATTGCTAGTGTTTACAATACTTTGGTGCCTTCTGGTAAAAAAAGAATGGGTAGCTTGTTTGTCAAATGTTTTAAAATTTGTGATAAATGTATTTTGCAATTGCTACTTTTGAGAGTATCTATCTATCTAGTATGAATGCTGCAATGACTGTGTTTAGGATTAGAAGAAAAATGTCTTTGATTTAACAATTATAAAACAAAGACTATAGTTTCTGTACCAAAAATGTAAACCCCACTGTAATGTTTGACATTTTACAGATACCTCCACCCTGTCTGTAACTAGTCGCAGCGGGCGCCTGATCAAGCCTGTACTTAAGTATTGGTGCGGAGAGAGAATATCTGTCGACTTCAGGTTGAACACCAACGTTATCAGAGCAGACAGGGATGCACTAACTGATTCACTTGTGAGTATCTGATACATATCTATACCTGTAAAATGATTGTCTATATTTACATATGCAGGCCGAAACACTATTAATTCTAGAAAGGTTTGGCTAGGTATCCAGTTTATGATGTAAGCATATCTTATCGATTTTGTATATATTATATGTATGTATAAAATATATATATATATTGGTTTGGTTTTAGACTTAAGATCCTGTGTACATCCCACACCTAGGGTTCAATGCTAGGGGTACACAAAGGCACAGCGTCCGTCACTGCTGTGTAGTTACTTTCATATAGTATGGAAGCAGAATTTCAGGTGAGCCAAAATTAATGATTTGATGAGATGACATAAGACCTGAAAAAAAAAAGGAAAGAGAGTAGCAGGTGTGTCCTGGGTATTTCTACTTCTCTTGTTCTAGGTACCGTACATGTATATTCATCTGTTTTTTTTGTTTTTTTTTTAATTTTTTTAAGGAAAAATTTAAGAATAAGCAAGGCTTTAAAAAGGCATCATATTCTGAGAAGTACAATGAAAAGAGACGTTCACCAAAGACATCCTCTTCTAAAGCAAAAATGCTTCACAGAGAAGGTAAATGCATGTATATCTATATGGGTCCCATGTATTTTACTTAATATGAATAAGGATGAATAAGAAACATTGGGGATATTGTAAATAATAGGGGGATGAGTATCCAGCAATATCCAGGACCTTTGTATGTCTTTTTTTTAAGAAAGGAGCTACAGAAAGTTGGAAGAATTCCACTGTTTACTGGAGGATGCAGTTTAATAAGGTAGCCTTAGATGGCATTTTAGATTTAAACATGCCTTAAGTAAAATGCAAACAAATTATCATCATTATTATTATTACTAATAAACGGTATTTATATAGCGCCAACATATTAACGCAGAGCTGTACTGTAAATAGGGGTTTCAAATTACAAGTGGATACAGACAGTGACACAGGAGGAGGAGAGGACCCTGTCCCGAAGAGCTTACAATCTAAGAGGTGGGGGAAGTAACACACAATAATATCTTCTCCAGCATATCAGAGGGGATAACAGCGTATTTGCAGTATAGCAATAAATAGACCCCTAACTATGATGGTCCTTATAAGCTAGTACAGGTATGGTGCACCTCTTTTTGCACACATATTTCACATGTTTTTTGCCTATTTGTGATAGTCTTGACTCCCTGTTGCAAGGAAAGTGTGATGGGTGAAAAGTGTGGCTAGATAAGATCTGATTTCTACCTAATAGACCCCTTAGTTTTTTTAAAAAAAAGAATATAAGAATGTGGGGTTTAGGTGACTTTCCTAATACTTTTTTCTGCAAGTCTCTGTTTACTCATATATTTGTTACTTTTTAATTAGCACAAAAGGTTAAGAAGACCAGATCTAAAAGTCAAACACCGAGCGTAGAGCAAAATGACCAAGAGCGTCCGCTGAAAACCCTGAATGTAATACTTACCCCCCTGAACACTAAACAACGGATGAAAATGAAGTGCTTGGAACACCAGGTTCAGTGTAACAGCTTGAGTGATAGCAATACAGCCTCTAGTGTTTCCTCAATGGATACAGAAGAGCAGAGAATTAGTAATGACAAAGTTGCTTCTAACTTGCCTCAAGGCACAGAAGAATCTGAGGTTATCACTTTAACAGACAGCGATGATGATGAGCAAAAGTTTTCTGATGATGTTTTTATATTTTCGCCTAAGGAAAAAGTCCTTAAGTCTAATCAGGCTTCAAAAATAAAACCAAAGAGTTCTAAAGCAAATGTAAAAGAATCTATCCCTTCTTCAGGGCGTCAAACTCAAAAGAGAGCTTCCCAGAGGTCTGAATACAAAAAGAATTTGAGTAAGAATCATGGGAAACAACTGAAGAAAAAGGCAAAAGCTCATAACCAATTTTCAGGTAGAAAGTCTCTCTCTAATTCCTCACTGTCATTGGAAGATATAACAGAAGTGTCTGAAGAAGAAAGCCGTACCAGGTCTAGGAGCCCACCACAGAAAATGGTAAACCCTGCTAATACTGGCACAAGTGGAACACAGACATCGGAGTCTGAGCAGCCACTAACCGATTCAGAGGAAACTCAGGATTTGGAAGATGTAGTTCCTTTAAGGAAAAGCACCAGACAACAGGCTATCAGAAATAAGATGGAAAACACTTCTCGTGGTTCTAATCAAAAGAAGGTAAAGCCTCCTAAACTTTCCCAGAATAAGAAAAAGTCACCACCTCATTCCTCAAAGCTACCAAGTTATTCAACAGTATCTGAGGAATCTGAAGAAGAAGCCATGATCCCTAGGAAGCCTCCAGGCAATCAGAAGAAATCGTCTCTTTACAAGCCCACTCGGGAAAGGAAACGCGTTAGGGACTTTTTAAATTCTGAAGCAGAAGAGGTGTCTAGTCCAGTAAAGAGTGGGAAAGAGAAAAAAAGAAATCTCAATTCCAAAAATAAGAATAAGAAACAACATGCATCTCGTTTTATAAAACCATTGAGTGACTTTGATGAGGAAGAAAGCTCGCAAGACAATGAGGCATCAGATAAACGTTCTCCTTCTGAAGAATCACAAGGCCATTATTTGGATTCAGAAGAAGATTCGGAAGTAGAGATTGTTCCTATAAAGCCAAAAAATAAATTAATGGTTTATACTCCTGCTCCAAAGAAAAGACAACATACTAGTTCCAAGAAATCTCAGAGAGAGACTGTAGAGCAAGAGGACACAGAGAAGCACATTACAAAAATAAATGATGCAAGGAGGCCATCCAGTACTAGTGCACTTCAAAAGAAAACCAATCTGAATGAAGAAACTTCGGAGTCTGAAGAAGACCTTGCAAATGAAGACGATGATAATGTAGACATTGAGCCAGAGAGGAAAACTAAGAATAAGTCCAGTAGTAAAGCTACCAAACCAAGTCAGTTGCGGGATATACGAAACGTGAGAGGCAGCAGTGCATCTAAACTATCTTCTCAATCCAAGCCACTGCCCCAGAACCCATTTGCAGCACTTGCTTCTCAGAAGGATTGGACAGAGAAAGAAGTAAAAAGACTTTACAGGCAAGTATTAAAATGCTATGTAAAATATTGTGTATTCTACAACAGATGAGCGAGGATTTGATCCTCTGGCTGTTTATGTTGGGCTGGTATCGAATATCGAATCGAACATTGTGCTGTCATACCCCCTGTTGGAATACTTTTGGATGCCTCCCAGTTTAAAGAACTCCAAAGTATCTCAATGGACTACAAGAGAATTATTGGCAAAAACCTTGGCAAAAAAAGCTTTGAAATGAAGGCAAGCTGTTAGTAGGGAGGGATCATCCTTGTCTGACCTATACGTAAAAATATGGAGCGGCCAAAACATTTTTCCTTTAAAAATTCAGTGCCTTGTTATTGGTGTATACTCTTTAAACTCTAATCCATTCTGTACTATTACAGTGCGATTTCCTCCCTACCGAAGCACAAAAGCGGTTTCTGGTTGGATGTTGCCATGGCAGTTGGGAGTCGCTCCGCAGAAGAATGCCAGGAGAAATACTTGGAAAAACAACAAACCAAAGCATCTAAAGCCCAACCTAAGAAAAAAAATCCTTTGTCCAAGGATAATAAAGATAGTAAGTAATGAACAGAATTTAGTATTGAAGAGTGCATGTAGCTGTTTTTACAAGTTGTATACAGAATACAGGGATGACAGAGCTGTGGGTGATCCACATGGGGGCTATGTCCATGTGCTGTTTGCCTTGATAAAGTGGAGGTCACTGTGCCCCCAAAACACAGCGTCAATTGGTATGGAACCACTGTAAAGCAGTTTTTAAAGAACTGAAAGTTCCCTCACTTCATGTCTGATTAAAAAGTTACCCCTTAAACAGAAAAAGGCGGAAATCTTTCTAATGACCTTCTGGATAGCAGTAAAATCTGACGAGGGTTCTATCCTTTCCACATTCTACCCTTTACTCCAGTGTTTAATACTTTAAAGTTCCACTTTAAAAAATTGTGACCAGACAGGGCTTTATTGCAGAAGGGAACAGGCTATGGACCTGTCTGATCGCTGTGTTGCTTTCTGGGATGCCCAACACATCTTGGCTTCCCCTGCGGCTGACGGGACTGAATGAACTCCTGCACACCTATGCGCCAGTTATATTATCCTGGACAGTCAAGATGGCCAAAGATTAAAATGAGTAAGAGAAGAAGGAAAAAGATTATAGTGCCCTTGATGGAATGGGGACAGGCGTATATAAATTGGATGAAGTTCCACTTTTATACTGAGCCTATATAAATTACAAAACCTAAAATATCCTATAAGAGCATTAACCAGCTGTTTTCCCCAGAGGCCACTAATAAGTCATGTCCCATAGCTGCATATATTTGACATGCTTTTAATAAAGCACACAGACCTTTCACAGCCCACATTTTCAAAATTTCAAAACAATGGGAAGAAGACCAGTTTGCTCACCTAGAATTTTCCTACTCTAGGTGCAGTTCACAATTTTCCCCACACGATGTCAGTGTGTTCCTCTTTATATCTCCAAACAGCTTCACATAATTGGAATATAATTCTTGCTTGGATGTTAGAGTGAGGTTGATAGATCTTAATAGGCAAAAATGACTTTCTTGCAAAGCATTTTAGAGCATTTAATTTTGTTCAGGACCTTTGCATTATTTTATCACAAGAAAACCAAAGTGCCATTACTAATCCCATAAAAATGTGATAGGTCTATTGGTTGTGTAATGCTCTAGCTTTAGTAAATTCTGGACCCAGAGCAAATATGGAGATTGTGGGTTCTAACTTTACTCTGGCATTCCTGTTTTCAGGGTAAACTAATGAGCAATTAAAAGCAGAGGATCGGCAAAATGCCAAGTAACTTGAATTTACAATTACTATGTTCCTTCAAAAGGCATGGGAGCCACATTCCAAGTAGAAAGTCCAATTCCCTATCAGCATTTTTCAGAGAAGAACTCTTCTCAGTGGTCTATTGTCAGAGGTCATATATCTTCTTTTCTGTCCGAGCTAAAGCTTTCCAAAGTCTGTGCCCCTTGGACCCTAGCTTTGGTTTATAAAGGGACATGATTTACCTCTACAGAGAGACCACCGCTTACATATAGAGAGCAAGAGTCCTTTCCAACAGCATGCTAACAGGGTAAAGCTGTTGGAATGTATTTTGCTCATTTAAACTGAATTTACAGTTGGGCTTTAAACTTTGCCTAACCTACTTAAAATACATTGACTGAATTTCCATTATATGGCTCTCACATCTAAGCTTTTCAAAGCATAACAGGAATGGTGTTGTTTTTGCCTAGCAGGTAAAAGTAAAGAAAAGGAGGAAGTAAAAATCACAGCCAAAGTTGGAACCCTGAAAAGGAAGCAGCAGATGCGGGAATTTCTGGATCACATGCAGAAAGATGATCATGATGACTTATTCAGCTCCACTCCATTTCAGAACAAAAAAGTCAGGGTAAGATGTCACAGATCTGTAATGCAAAATGTGTATAGACATTGGTGTCCATTTCTTTACAAGAACTAACTTTTCTTTTTTGGCTTGTTACTGACTATATTACCACTTTAGCAAATATCAGAGGAGATTGATGGTTTGCTTTGGGCAAAGAGCATCTTATGAGATCTTTTACAGAAACTTGTGATATGCCAGAAGAATACATTTCTTTTGTAATTCCTCATAGACAGCAGATAGTGCTATTGGAGTATAGCGACATTCTATGGGGGACCAGGCAAGATTGCATATTGTAAATATTCACACAGCTGTATTCATTAGTTGATCTAATATTATAAAGCCTGTTGCTGAGGAAGAAGAGAATTTCAGTCTGAATGTATCTACATTATCAATCTGTATAATGTTGTCAATAGAAGTGGTACTGACAAAAAGAATGGGATGAGCAGCACAGTGACTCAGAGATTAGCACTCTGGCCTTTGCAGTGCTAGGTCCCAGATTTAAATCTTGGCCAGGACACTATCTGCATGGAGTTTGTAGGTTCTCCCCATGTTTGCATGGGTTTCCTCTGAGTACTGCGATTTCCTCCCACATCCCAAGAACATGCAGTTAGGTAATTGGCTTCTTTTAAAATTGGCCTTAGACTGTATTAATGATATATGACTATGGTAGGGACATTAGATTGTGAGCTTCCTTGAGGGACAGCTAGTCAAAAGACTATGGACTTTGTAAAGCGCTATGTAATATGTCGGCAATATATAAATACAGTGTAATGATAATATAGGGCACAGGAATTGCTTGTATGCAAAGTGAATTAAAATGTAAAACACCTCACCTTTTTTATGTTGCATTTACACTTTCTCTAAACACTGTAATCAATGCAGGATCTGCAGTGCTGCCTGTATTTCCATTTTTATTTGTAAGGGTGCTGTGGTTAGGTGTGGCAAGCTTTCATGACAACGCCTAGATCATTCCAGCCATATAACATTTTGGGATGCTTTGCATGTATCTGTTCTTCATTCATTAGAAAACAATCAGGAAGTATGATTGTGTAGAGAGTTTAAATTCTCCCCTTAGGTCACAACAGATATTGTAGCACCCCCAGGGATAACTGGGGTTCTATGGCACTCAAGAAAGCGGACCAATCAGCAGAGGTCCGCTGATTGCCCTGCTCCATGATTGGCTGATCCGCTTGAACCATCATCAGGATTTCTCTTTTCCCAGCCATTCAGCACTAGAGGTGAATGGGGACAAGTCTAATGCTGAATTTGTTGAGAAAAGGAAGCCTCAGTTATCTGGAAACTACACTTATCTGAAATCGGCCATTCCCGTGGGCAGCACGGTGGCTCAGGGGTTAGCACTCCAGCCTTTGCAGCGCTAGGTCCCAGGTTCGATCCCCAGCCAGGACATTATCTGCATGGAGTTTGCAGGTTCTCCCCATGTCTGTGTGGGTTTCCTCCGTGTACTCCGGTTTCCTCCCACATCCCAAAAACATGCAGTTAGGTTAACTGACTTCTCCCTAACAATTGACCTTAGACTGTAATAATCACATATGACTATGGTAGTGACATTAGATTGTGAGCTCCTTTGAGGGACAGTTAGTGACTCGACTATGGACTTTGTACAGCGCTGCGTAATATGATGGCGCTTTATAAATACTGTATAGCAATAATAATAATAATAATTCCCCATGTGTGCCGGACAACTAAGGTTCTACAGTAGTAGGGACAAACTGATAAGTGTTCCTGATTAATATGAAGGTATTCTAACAACAACATATTGCTTTATTTTGGTCTACTTGTACATATTGGTATAACTGCAGTCTGTTCCGTCTTTATCTTATACATATAGCTGCCTACACTGAGGGCCAATAATGAAGATGATGTCTTCCAACTGACTGAGCAAGCCCCAACAACTCCTTCCTCTTGTATCTTTCCTTTGGCTTACACCCCTCAGTGTGATCACATTTCTCCTGGAATGTTGGGCTCAATTAACAGGTAAAAGTTACATCCTCCTTGTTTCTTTCTATGATTGGAAATCAATATAGATTGTGCACAGCATGTCAGCTGTGTGCTTCGCTGATTCTTGGGTCCTATTCTAATTCAGTTACCATGCTGAATTTTACAACTGATAAATCTAATTTTATATAGAATATATGGAAAGAGCACACAGTGTCTCCCCATTTTGTCTTCCAACATCACATTAGAATCACAGGCTTCTCCTATATCAGGGGTCGGCAAACTTTTATGGCCACTTCAGGGGTGGGCGGGAGCACACTAGGCCAGTCTCTGAGTCCCGCCCTAATGGCTCCACCCCCACCAGGGAACGCCCCCTGAAGTGAAATCCCTGTCCCCCATATGCATTGCGGAGGAGAGAGATTTCCCTTCAGGGAGCTTTCCCTATTTACTGTGACGGCAGAAGTATCAATGCTGGCCGTGGTATAGAGGGGAGCAACAGCAAGGAGGTGGCTCTGGAGCTCCAGCAGCTCCGGTAAATCCTAACGGCCCCTGGCAAATCTGGCCGCAACCCGCGGCTCCGGAGCTGGCCGGCATTAGGCCAGATCGGCCAGGGGGCGTTAGGCCGGAACGAACTACCGGCTAGGCCGTATCTGGCCTGACAGTCGGAGTTTGCCGACCCCTGTCCTATATGGTCAGGACTTCACATAACAAATCTTTGCAAGGAATCCGTTTGGCTGAATTGGATGTTTCATGCATTTCGAGAAGACTAATGAAACTGTGAGGATGCACATCTGTCATAGGTTGTCTTTCATACACCCCCCCTATTCAGGCCTTATCCCCCCAGTCCCTTCTTTCTTACGGACAGAAAGAGATCTGGCCACACTTTTTCTCTGGGTTCCTGGGTAAGGTCTGTTGGGTATGTAACATACCCGCCTGGGAGGACTGGTGTGGTGTGGGTTCCTACTTTCAGCAATCCAGTGCTGGATTGTCAACAAGCTTGGCATTGTGACGGTGAGTGAATGTTCCTTGTGAAAGCACCTGGCTATGTTAGTAGGACAGGCAATACAGGTTAACATCCCTTTCTGAAACATGGCTAGGTGTCCTTCAGAGACTATTTTTTATCAGTAGATGTGTTTTAAGTGTTTAAATGTAAGGCAAAAGGTTATAGGGGTATGTTAGAGGTGTGTTCAGATGTAATTTGTAATATTAGTATGTCAACATTGTGTTTATCATTGCAGATCTAACAATGACAAATATGTGTACAGGCTTCAGAAAAGCATAAAGCAGCCACAGTTTATGACCCACATAAACAAGAAAACGGTATGTTTCCTCTTTGGTTGTTTGCATACACAATCTGTGAATCGCATTCAATAAATTGTATGAACCATCTAGAGGATGATGTTTCAGTGTTAATGACTTGTTATAACTAAAATGTAGAAAAGCTATTTTAAGCAAGTATGGCAGCTGTTATTATTTATTGTCCAATCTCAAATATCATGATTATTCTGGATGACACGACGGTCAGGTAACTAGTGTTTTATCTGCAAATCAGTAATGGTAGCCTCCATATTTCTCTAATTTCTAATATGAAGTCTTGAAATTCACCCAGGGAGCACAGCTTATTTTCCAGTACATCAGTCTTTTATTAAGGCTTCCATTCACCCCTCAGCCTTCTGCAGATAATATATGAGCCAGCTTTGCTTATCTGGGTGTAACATGGGAGAAGTATTTCACATAGGCATATAGGACCTGTCATTATAAGGTGGTATAAAGTAGACAGTCGTTGTCAAATGCTTTCTTTTGCATTTGCATTCAGTGCTGCCCAAATGCATACATTAAATAATACATTTATCAGCACTGAAAGCACATCTTCCCATGACCGGCTTCATAACAATTACCACAAAGGAGGTCAAGTGTAGCCTCTAAAAGTTAGTAGGACCTGTGTTTTGATGCTGTGTCCATCCACACAAACCCTTTGGCAGTCAATCAATAAGGCTCAGACTTGCCTTGCACAAAAAAGAATGTTGTGGTAAATCACAAGAGAAGGAGCTGCACAGGTTGCTGAAGCATCTTACCTCACATAATACGTTTTTTGGAAACCGGCTGCATGAATTTGTAAAAAATCTGGATAGCCGCAATTGTCATTGCCATCTCTATTAATGTTATCTGCTTAATATAATGTTTTGCAAGAACGTTTTTCAATACAATATATTAGACATTGTGCCTTTGTTTTGTTAAATAGGGAAACAAGCTGCAGGCGACTCCCACATCCCGAAGGATGACAGGCAAAGGTAATTATTATTTATCTGGAGTTGATAGTAATAGTTTATTGACTTGGATACTTGTTAGCCACTTGCAACTTAAAAAGGGTAAAACATCTTAAGCATATTTCCTGTTTTTTCATTTATTATTTCCCATAATCCTGTTGTTTAGTGTGGACACTCCTATGAATTAGTTATTTGGAGTTCCACATTAAGGAACAATGGCAGCTTCAAAGTTGAGCTCCAGGCAAACAACTGAGTGAACAGATGATCTATAACTAAATAAGCTGCTTAACAGACAACAGCAATACTTAGTTGTGAGAAGGCTGTGCTCTGCTTCATTTATGCAATACAGCCTTGTCCCCAGAACCGCCCTGGCGGATCCACGGACGAGGGACGACAAACGATCAGAATGGACGTGAAGGGGTAGAGAGCACAGTGGGGTGCCGCTCCGTCATTCTCCCCCTCCCCTCTCCATAGAGCAGAATGGTACTGTATGTACAGCGCTCGTTCATATATCGTGCAGTCGTTTGTCGTTGGAAAGGATTGCGAAAGGTCCTTTCCAACGACAATTATTGCATGTGTGTACATAACCTTAGTACTGCTTTGGGAGTAATGATATAACATAATTATTTAGTGGTGGGTTATATTTGCCTGGACCTTAAATTTATTGGGTGAGTTTTAGACATTTTTATATCGGATTCACCTAAAGCTACCATCCAGTAATAGAGGCTGCAATCTCCATAAAGAAGGGGTAGTTCTGCAACAGGCACATCAGTTTTTCTGGTAATGGAATAAGATCCTAAATTTGCTTACCACCCATTTCATGTAACTACCAGCCCTGACTCCTCATGTAGACACATAAATGCCACTGAAGATATACATGGGAAATGTAGTGTTGCAACTATTAAAATTGCTAATTTGGGTGTCCTGTGGTCATTTCTCATTGACCCTTCTACTGCCTGAATTTGCAGATCAATTTGGCCCATGCAACAGATTTCCATACAAAAATAAAAATCTATACTGGGCTCACAGCTTACATACGTTACATTGTGTTTCCCTATCTCATGACGTGGACTTCTTCCCTTGTGTGCCACATTTAGGTTCCAGAGACACTTCGATGATCGGGAAACTGTTCAGGAAGGATGAGCCGTCCATTTCTGACGAGGAGGAAAATGATGATTATTATTTTTCAAACGCATCTTCTGATGAGTCCTAGAACCTTGCGGTACCCTGTTTTATAAATTATGTATATACTTGAATGCAAAGCATATATATATTTCCTGGCACAGGAAGGCCAGGCTACTTCTATTTGTTGTGCCATCCTTCCTATGATATTGGGGGCGACAGATTTTATTTTTTAGGTGTCCAAAATGATGTGTGAGCTGATGGGAAAGTTTTATTTTTGAATCTATTTCATTAAATTCTTTTCACTTTTTTTCTAGTAAAGCTGGAAGTGTAAAGCTCTCTTTAATAGTTTAAAATGGAAAAAAAATACTTCAGCTGCACCTGTACAGTAGCATTTTATAATACTGATATATTTCTATTAAAGAACTTTGCATGCCTCAGCCAATATTGGCACTGCCAGGTAAAGAAAGCCCTTGGTGGATTCACTTGTAAATGCTTGTTTGAAGAACAGCAGTGATTGCAAGATTATAAAAAAAATATATATATTTATTTTTTATAATCTTTCAGACATTTGCAAGTTGCTTTCTTAGTCTTTAATGTACCCATCAGCTCCAGTTTGGGCATTGTAATACACACGGTAATAAGAGTGCAGAACATCCCTTTAAAAGGAATCTGTCCTCTGTCTGACAGATGGGTGACTCCAGACTTTCCTCCCCTCCAGAGTTCTGGCCGCCCATGGTGTCTGGTCAGATGCCATGTACCTTGCTGGTGTTGTGTCTACTGACCACTGTGTCATTTCAGGGCACAGCAAGTTGAACCACAGCACACGGTGGGGGATGCAGCATGTGTAATTGTCTACATTTTGCTGTGCCATTACACTTATTGAATACAAGAACAGCAGACTGCATAAAAGGAAAATTTCAGTGAAAAAAGCTACAATTGAAATTTAGACTTTGTATCCAAACTGCCTGTTCCTTATATGGGCTGTTGGTACCCTTTTGTTTTGGGTGAATCATCTTGGGAATCTTTCTGGTTGGCTGTAGAAAGGACTCCCCAACCCCCAGCACTAGATCTTAGAAAGGAGATTGGATTTAATGGTGCTTGTTACGTACCAGACAGAGAAACCATTGCAGAGGAAAAAAAAGGTTATCGAGAGAAATATGTCCGACACCTTGGCCAAGCTGATCCCTAGGCTTCAAGTTTAAGGGGTCTGCTGTTATTTTGTAATTAAGATTGTCCATTTATGTAAATATTTTTTTTATCTGTGAAAACATCTGTTTTCTAAACCAACTTTGTTTGTTGTGTTTTTATCTGCTTTGTCTTTTATGTGATGGTTTTTAATTTTTGTATGAAGGCCAGTTGTATAAAACATGAACTCTCATTTCAAATCCTTTGTGTTTTTGTAGTTATTGAGCAAATTCTGTGGGTGTAATTATGTGAATAAACTTTTAATTGGGAAATGAATGAATGTTTGTTTATAGGTAGAGTACACCTCATGTTCTCTTTCACTAAGGGGAATATTCTGGCATCTGAGGGAAACAAATTCTATATAGTTTATGGAATACACAGGACAAATCAAAGCATCTTGTGGGTGAAGTTTGTCAAGCACATTTAAATGTAAATCCAAAGTTGTTTTACAGAAATGTGAATCTTCACTTTGGTCCGGGTCCTGGCAGCTGTACAGTAATGGAAATCTTGTCTTGGCCTAGGATGCTGGTGGTTGTACAGGAATGGGAATCTTCTCTTGATCCAGAGTGGTGGTCACATAGGGATGGAATTTCTATGACTGTATAATATATGGTGTTTGACTTTCCTATTTGTTACTGTGGTTTTGTTACACTGGTAAAAAGGTACTATGGCCTCGGAACAGCACCAGAGCAAACAACCTTTCCCATTACACGAGGATGCAGTCATAGCGTTTTCTTAATGTACTGCTGTACCCAACATGTGATGGGAAGAACAGTCCCTGTTTGGAGTCTTTTAAATCTGAGGCAGAGATTTATTTTATCATGTAAAAAAAAAAAACTTTAATCAACTTCCCCACACTTGTGCCGAGGTTACAGAGTAGCCCCTCCATATTCTGAGCCGATTGTACTGTTAGTGCAGCATTACAAATGCACGGTGAGGTGTAAAATTCTTTATGAAGAAATGAGCAGAAATGTTTGGGGTTTGTAATGCAAAGACCTGATTAATGGAGAATTTTCACAAGGTGATCCTTGGTAGTCTATTCACATGCATGCTCAATCAAAATACATGGGGTGCACTAATGCATAAACAAATTAATTTCTTTTGGGCGGCTCTGTACAACACAAAGTAGTGACATGCATGAGGTGCATTTTAAGGACATCTCACCCAACAAGAACACAGACAACAATATAATCAAATGCTCTAATACAGGGGTGTCAAACTCTGGCCCGGCATGTCCTTTTTTTGGCCCCCAAAAGAATTCCTAATATGAATTGCAGCTGGCCTGATGCTATTGCAATCCGTAGTAACGGTGGTCCAGCTGTAATTCATATTAGGCTGCTGTTCTATCGACAAGTACAATGCCGCTACTACATTTCCCAGCATCACTCACGTCCCTAGGTCCCAGGTAATGCCGGGTTTTGTAGTAGCGGCATCACTCGTGTCTATTGGACAGCAGCTTATACGTGGACCCCGTGGAGTTTATACTGACAGGTAAGCCCAATAATCAGGAATTATCATAGAGCTATTGCTCTATTGTTTTACTGTGCCAGGGAATTCAATGTGAAACCAAATGATTGCAGCAATTCATTTGGTTTCATACTGCATTCTCTGGCAAAGTAAAACAATTAATCTCAATAAGAAAAAACGAATACATACGGTAAGAGCATGTAGTAATATGCAGTGGATTGATCTAAATAATTTAGATCAATCCACTGCATATTATTGTATGCTCTTATGTGTTCCTGTTTCTTCTTATTGAGATTGTTTTTTCAATAAATTTCAAGTTTGGCCCGTGACTTGGTCTAAGTTTTTAATTTTGGCCCTCTGTGTATGAGTTTGACACCCCTGCTTTACAAAACTTTATTAAAATATGTAGTGCATGTACAGCAGTTCCCTATGACAGATCACTAAACAACCAACCAGGGATAAATCGCCATTATTTAATATGGCTAATATATATTTTAATTGTACAGGGTGCACTGTGAAGCTGTCTATGTACTGTTGTGGGTTTTCTGCAGAACACTCCCAAGGAAAGCAAACCCTGTACCATGATGGACCCTGGCCACCTACCCCTCTGTTCATTAGAATGAATGGAGCTTCTTTACAGCACCAAAATAATCAGAGCTCACAACAAGAAAGCCTAGATCTGTACCTTATATATTGGCTGGAGGATTTTCCTTTTGATGCATGAAGATGGAGAAGCAATGATGCATTTAAGGCCCCTATGTTTGGTGGATTTCAAGAAACTTTGAAGGTTTGTGCAGTTCTCCCTTGTCTGCTTTTTCGTTTGGTATCACTGGTAGTCCTGCTATTTACTGCCTAACCCTATAAAGCTCAACCACAGCTAAGACTGAAACTTAGTTTAAAACCTCTTACTAGTTGCAGGGCTTATATTGAACCCTAGCAAGGACACTAATGCTTGAACCTCAATAACTTTTTTGTTCTTTATGTATCCATTGATGATATTCACTCAATTCCTGCCACAATTTTTGTATCAGAAGTGGAGTGAATTCTGCACAATAGAAAAAACACAGTCAGGACAGGTAATCTAAATGTAAAAGTTATGCAGTGCTTGAACAATACAATCCATGCACGCTGTGCCTTTTTAAAAGCGCTACATATCTAGTTATATCCATCATCCTCCAATGATCTGACGATGCTGCCTCTTCTACAATGAAATCTAAGAGGTTCTCCTCTTCTTAATTACAGAATACCCTCTGTCTGTAACAAGGGGGGCAAGCTTTAGTGGGGAATTCAGGTAGGTGTGCATGCATTAGATATATTTTCCCCAAACACAATAATAACTAAGTGATTTGTGGTTTTGAGGTAAAAGATCCCTCAATACAAATTTTGCACCATTATTAAATCCCCAAACATTTATTTATATCCTGTACAAATTGGACACACTATACAAATAAACATATAAAGTGCATTAGGTAAAAAATAAAAAAAAACACATGCAGAGGACTGGAAAGCATTGGCCTGCAATACCATCTCCCCTGCGGACAAAGGAACAAAGAGTCAGTGATTGTACTAAGAGTGGTGTTTGCGTTTATCACCGGCCTGCAGCATCTGTGGGTCATATTGATAATGAAGGTAGCGGTAGATCTCCTCGGCCTTATGTCGGCTTACTTGTCCTTTACTTGAGAGCATATCTACAGAGCTGCAGGAAGAAAAAGACACCATAGATTACTGCCAGGATAATATTATTCAGCCAATAGTTTATTCTCCATAATACCTCTTCTCTCAACTAACTTATCAAAACATCTGAAAATATCTGGGTTGTCAATAACAGCAAGTCATAAGAGTGTAGTTATTTTTCTAGTGCAAGCTGGTAATTTAAAGTAGGTGGAAATGCGGACATGCCGCACTGTACATATAAACAATTGCCATTT
The DNA here is from genome assembly GCF_032062135.1 of Pyxicephalus adspersus. Lineage (NCBI taxonomy): Eukaryota > Metazoa > Chordata > Amphibia > Anura > Pyxicephalidae > Pyxicephalus > Pyxicephalus adspersus. Next base: position 35,788,317 of record NC_092869.1, read on the forward strand.
TCTTCTTTTAGAGAATACAGTTTCACCATTTCTTAGTCCCACCAATGTCCTTCAGCCCCTTCCTATCAACATGTGTATATTCCAGTAATAGCTGCATGTCATTGTTCATGGCAGGTTTCCCATTAGGCACAACAGTAAAATGCTTCTCCATAATCCATGTCAGAATGAATCCTCTGGCTACAATACATTCTGAGTGACTAATCCAGAACAAGGATGCAGATACAGGAATCAGAAACTTTCACCTTTCTAATTGTTCATGGTTACAGCATGGAAGATTCCATGTTTTTCTCACGATAGGTTTCCCTTAATATTAAAGATGAATTCCAGGCAGATAAAAGGTAGCTATTTAATCATCAGATGTATACTTTTATTACAAGTGGTATAAGTACTTGAATTTGACCTGGTAATAGTCTTGTGCAAAGGGGGAGGAAGAAGCGGCAAAATAAGCCAATAAAAAGTGCTAATGGGAAATGTAAGTAGAATGACAGATGAGCTCATTATTGTGTTGCTTCTCCTCACTCCTGAATCCCAGGGTGGATAGGAAACATTTAAGGAAATTGAAACCACAGCACTTGATGGATCATATCACGTCTCCTGCCAGGCAGGGCTGTGCTACACGTCTTGCCTGTGTAAGCCCTAAAACTGGACAGACAGGTAAACAATGCCTTTGACTTGTAAAGCAGCCCGGAATGTCTATTTTATCTGTGTATTCAGCGACTTTCATAGACTCACCTGCTGGCCATTTGACGGACAGAGCTGAAGTGGTGGCAGAGGTTGAGAGCGGTGATATAGCTGACATTAGGAATTGACAGGTAAAAGTTCAGCACTTCCTGCTTGTGGCTGGTCACCTGAGTGGGGACTGTGATGGCTGTGTTCTTCCTCCTTTCCAGGGATGCCAGTTCCTTCAGTAACCCTGCTGTGTCCTCCTGGTTGGAACTGAAGAGGATCTGGACTCCGGCACTGATTAAAGAGGACAGCGTGCTGTCATAATACTTTGTTCTCTGAAATTGCCGAGAAATTTCTCCTACAGATCAGAAACAAATACGTCACAATTTGTACTCAAAGTAAAATCATGTTAATATGGAATGTATAGGAGTTTTCTTTATTATGGTCAGTAATACATTCACAAACTGTACTACAGAAATCTTATAGAGGCTGTATATGCCAGAGAGGAATACAAAGGGTATAACACCAAACAGTATGTTCATATGTCGTAAGATAGCAGGCAGTGTGTGCAAGAGAGGAGTGCAGTGGGTTAAGACAATGGGCAGTGTGTGCAGCAAAAGAGTGAACAGTAATCTTTTGACCTAAATGGTGATTACATTTAGCCCATAATAAGCAATACAAAATGGCTATAGGTGCACAGGTTATGGCATTGATGGGAAGGGAGGACCAGAATGCATTTGGCACGCATCTAATTCTAGAACAGGAGTATGGGAGCTAAGCTCATCACACAATCTATAACAGAGCAGCAATAGCCAATAAAATAAATGTCCAGGAAAAAGGGAATACTAAAATCATAGCAGGTTTTTCTGGCACAGTGGAGGTGGATGGGATTTGTGGCAGCAGCATTGCAGATTGGAGGTGGGGGAGATACTGAAAATAAAAGAGAACTGCAGTTTTGAAACTGGACACTGTGGAGGTTAAAAAGAATTAAAAAAAAAAAATAAATGATCAAGATTTTAGCAAGCACTGTGTCATGGAGTACAAGAACAGTAAATGTAGTCCTGGGTACATGGGAGGATGGGGTACTGCTTTTCTGGGAAGGATTGTTTAAACAGGAAATGAGGCAATGGAGCGGAGATCCCCACTGGACTAGAATCAATAGAGATAAGGCAGATAGTTAGTATGCGGCAGTAAATAAATGTTAGAGATTATTGCACAAAGGCCACTCATGCAAGCCAATGCATGAGGTAATATACATGTGATTAAAATTAAAGTGAGACTATAGTTCTACTTTCAAAATCTGCAATCAGGCAGGGCTTTATTGCAGAAAGGGACATGCAATGAAACATACCTGCCTAACTGCTCTCCTGAATAGTAAAAAAAAAAAAAAAACGCCTATGCACAGTTTAGCATAGGAAGCCGAGATACAGGGCACATCCCAACTTCTTCATCCCATATTCCGGTTGCAGGAAATGCAAAAAAGGACCTGCCTGATATAGCAATTATTTTAAAGTATTTAAAGGGTACCTAAACTAAAGAATTTTCACTTTAAGTAAATGGGTTGTCTACCCTTTTATGTGAAGTAAAAATTCTGTTAGTGTTTTTTGGGGTGCAGCACCGCCCCCTTAACTTTCGATTGCCTAGGCAATCAAAAATGAATGGGAGCGCAGAGCCTTCCAGGATACCGATGTCACGTATCCCAGGAGAATTTTGGCTGCTCCTTCTATGCAGGCCCGGAGCATCTCGAGTATTCGAGGAAAATTTTTCCCAATCTACGTCACCCGATCTCGCACCTGCAAAGTGTAAGATCGGACGACAGGAAGAAAAATACAGAAGAAGAGAAGATGGCGGCACCTGGCGCTCCCCCTGTGCTGGGCTGAAGACAGATAACGGGACGATGCAAGACCCAAGGGAAGAAACCTCCTGACGGACAGACTGATCTGCAGGATTAAAGGTAAGTGCGATTCTTTTGTGTTTAGTTTATTTCTGCTTTAAGCAGACCCCAAATCCTTATATTTTTCTTAAGCTTGTCTGCGGGCTTGTATATTTCTGCACATGCACCCCTTACACACCATTATGATTATCACACACCTGGTTTTACGCGATCCTTCTCCACGATGAGACAAACTCTGTCAAACATGTTCCATAGATGCTGGATCCGTTCTGCCAGTTTACTCCTGTTTGTGCAGTTGGAGAATTCTGACTGGGATTTGCGCTCAACACACAAGCGGTTACTGACGATGTAATTACAGCCCCCTAGGGAGCAAATTTCTACTTGTACCCCGTGAGTGCTTTTCAGGCAGGAGATGACCTCAGGACCGGAGGAGATTTCCCGTGTGTCTGCTAGGATGCATAGCCTATCACTGCTCACTGCAGATCCAGGGATCCCACCAATGGAGGAGTCATTCATAGACGTGGCCATCCAAGTAGAGTCTCCACCAGATTTCACTGAGGTATGTTCCAGCTGTAAGATTTAACCATACATAAAGTAGAAGTGTTACAAAATCCCTCCGTACATGGCAGTTAAAGAATTAACTCCAGGCCACAAATGAAACCAAATCAGTAAGATGAACATGTTACCCAGAAACACTGAAACCGGGTTAAAATCAGAAAATACACTAAATTGTAATATTTTTCATTTTTTTTACCATATTTATGTTAATAAAACATGCAACAGTCAAAGATGCAGTCACAACTTTTAACAAACTATTATTATGCAACAAACTGCAATCACTGGGAATGTATTTTTATACTGCAGTTTATAACACTTAAATAGAAAAAACAAGGCTATTGCACAAAATGTTTGTCTGCAATATTTACCGATAGAGACATAAGTTTCAACCACTAGCAAAAAATGAATTTTGCTTATGAGGCTTCAAATCCTGTTGAGTTAATTGGTCGGGAAGTTAGGAAAATCTAGTCTGACAGATGATCTAACTCTTCCCTAAATCTACCCAAACTAAGGATAATTTGCATTAAATAAATCAGCATTTTTAGCAAAAGTATAAAGGAAAAGAGGAGGCTACCTTGTCTGGAGAGAGAAAATTACTCACCAATGATCGACATCTAGAAATATTAAATGAGGATTGAGCATCTGTCTGAAAGTCCAGCTCTTCAGAAAGGGAAGCGTGGGCATTAATTCTCATTTGGCACCGGTCCTTCAAAGGTATGTCAAAGAGTTCCTTCTTTTCACGCAAAGCACCCACAGTCTTTACAGAAGAGCTGTCCAGCAGCGGTTTGGCAGAAGAGAATGCACTTATGGACTTCACACTTGAACCACTGGTCTTAGATGTTTGATGGTCAGATGTTACTTCTGTTTCTTCATCACTAGAGTCCTCCTGGACGATAATCCTTCTTTTCTTTTTAGCAGGTTGTGCTTGGTTGCCTTGTTTTGACTGGATGCCTTTGAGCTTTAACCGACGCCTGGTACAGTACTGCCTACGGCCCCCGACAAAGCTGTCCTGCTGCAAGAGGTCGAGGTCCAACTGTACTTCCTCTGTGCTGGAATCCTCCTCTTCTCCCTCTACCTCTTCTTCATCCTCCTGGACACAGAAACTGTCCTCCATATAATCCTCGTCTTGCTCAGGAATCTAGGAAAAGCAAAGACATAACCTGAAAAGTGTGTCTAAATATTTGCTAAACCTGAAACAAGCATACAGATAAATTCAGAATACTTGATCTAAGTCAGAAAGAACAGAAACCGGCATTCGTAAAAAGGAAGGTCAGCAGGGAAACACATATGTTTGTATATAACAGGTTTCACTGAGGAGCCTCAATAAATGATATCAAAAATGGTAATCCAGAGCTACAGCTGACTCAAAAGGGACCATTTATTTTTTTCTTTACTACCAATTCATTACATAGTGATACGAATGTAACATAAAGGCAACATTGCAAAAGATATCCATGTTTAAAATGATTGCCACTTCTGGTTCCAGCGCCCATGTAGGAGGTGGTGTGCGAGCGGCAGCTACGGCTCCCGAGTGTTGCAGTGCCAAGCAGTCTTCCCCCCACGATCCCGCAGCAGGCTGCGGAGATCTGATGGAGCAATTTATTTCTATCTCCCAGGCTCCTAAACGGCATCAGCCTAAGCGGACAGTGGGGAAGGCAGTGGTTTCAGTCAAGATGGCCAACGGCGCTATGGACCACATGGAGCCTCATACAAACCCAGCTATGGGAATTAGCTCTCCACAGGGCTCCATTGCTAAAGATTATATACTATTGGCCCTGGAAGATTCACACAGCTTGAAGACTAGCATAGCCCAGCATTTCAGATGCACTATCAGCAGCTGCAGCCTCTAACAGATACCATTACCAAAACCTAGGGGAAATATTCAAGAGCTGCAACAAAGAGTCAGTGACTTGGAAGATGATTTGCTTACAGTTAGATCACAACAAAAACAGCTGGGAGATCACTGTACAACACTCCAGGAGAAACTAACTGACTTAGAGAACAGATCTAGGCGCAACAATGTACAGATAATTGGAATACCCAAAACTTATAATGCAGCTGATATACAGAAACTTTGCTCTTATACTATTCCAAAGATGCTGAGACTTTCAACTTCTGTACCAGTGGAAAGAGCCCACAGGCTGGGGCCCCCACAACGTAATAAGCCCTTTCCAAGACCCATCATAGTCCACTATCTTCACTTTCCAGGTAAAGTTCAGATGCTCAGAGCTCACACTACCATTTCACTGTAGATGGCAACAAAGTAATGCTTCTCTTCGGATTATGCGGCAGAAACGACAAAGCTAAGCCGTGCCTTCTCCCAAGTTTGCAAACAGCTAATATCAAAAGGTATAAGGTTTGCCCTCATGTACCCAGCAGTGCTTAAAATATTTGCCGCTGACAGAGAAGCACATACTTTCAAAGAGCCACAGCAAGCCGCAGATTTTGTTGCTTCACTGGAAGAAGCTGATCACCCTCCAGTAGATAAGGAACGTCAGCCATGTTCTACTCCTTCTCCTGCTGCCTCCCTATAATCATGTCCAACTACCAATATGTGCTTACCTGGGACATGTTTTTTCTCAATTATACTTGGCACGAAAGATTGTGATTTTTTTTTGTCCACTAGATGGAGCAGGTTGTCCACTTTTGCACACACCACAAAGAGATGTATTTTTCTTCTCATCCAGTTCTGTATGTGTGGGAAAAGTTTCCCTTCAGCAGGTGCTGAATTTTTTCGGGTTGTTTTGTCCCACCCTCAAGTGTTTCCTCATTGGGGAAAAAAGGAAGAACATGCAAGTGTTCTATGCTATGACCTTTTTGTTGCTCTTTTTGTTTTTTATTTGATTTATGTTTTGGTATACCCACCTTGTGCAATACATCACTGATTTGCTGAAAAGTGTGTTCATTTTACTTCCAATACAATTCGCCTCATTTGACTGCGACTACACTGTTTTGGGACCACTCAGCTGGGATAGCCTCAGACATCAAACAAGTTGATTTTTTTGGCAGTTTTTTACCCTTTTTTAGTTTTTGCCTCCTTAAATGACAAAAATTACAAGCTGATATAGCGATTTACAAGAGACGCATCTACAGTCATCTTCATATTATCTGCTAAGAAAAAGTTGGGTTGGTGAAATTTGGGGTGCTTCCGCTCATGGTAGACGAGTAGGCGTGCTGATCTTGCTACATAAACGGCTCCAATATACCATTTCAGCTAAATCATGTGACCCTTCAGATGGAAGATGGGCCTCTCGGATATTGCAATTTCCAGCTAATGCTTTCACACTTGTAGCGGAATACAGTCCTAACCAGGATGGACTGTTTTATACTAATCTCCTTTCAGTCATCCAAAATCTTCCTTCAGTTCCCATGTTGGTTGCGGGGGATTTTAATGCCACTGCTAGTACAATGAAAGACAGGCATCCACTATATCCAATGATACATCTTTTTAATTGAGTCTTTCATTGGCGAATCTAGTTGACTCCTGGAGGCATATGCACCCTCTGGAAAGAGACTATACGCATGTTTCTGCAGTACACTTAACTATGTCTCGCTTAGATGCTATCTTGGTCTCGGCCGATCTATTATTAAAATTAGAAACGGCTACCATTCAGCCTATTATATAATTTCAGATCATTCACCAGTGTTACTGTCCCTGACGGAAAGCTATTTACATCAGTCTGATTTCACCTGGCGTTTTCCATCTTTCCTAGCCAAAGATGAGCAATTTTAACATCACCTTAAGCACTGGTGGTTAGATTTTGAATATCATAATGCCGTCGACCAAAATACATCTCAGCTATATTGGGAATACAGCCAAGGCAGTTATGGGGGGACAGGATCATGGATCATGGCTCAGGTGTCTTCACAACGGAAAAAAACATTAGCTAAACACATAGAAACCGGTACCCAAGCCTGAAATTCAAAGAATCTTTGTCAGCAAAAGGATAAGGAGGAATGGCTTCAAACTAAACATGCATGTGACTTTTGGTTACATCAATATGATACCCCCATTCATGCCTACAAGTCAGCAGAATTTTTCAGATTTGGCAATAAATCAGGCCATCTTCTTGTCAATCTGGCAAAGGGTTTCCTGGCACCTCCAAGAGTAACCAGCATTCGGGATGCTACAGGCTCTGTGCGACATCTCCCCCGTGACATAGCTACTGCTATTTCTTCTTATTACGAGAATCTTTATACATCAAAAGGTAGTAATTTCTCTAGGGGACAAGCGTTCTTGGATTGGCTAAAGTTACCTCATCTGTCGGAGGAGGATCTGCTTCACCCCAATTCTCCTATAACATCTGAGGAAATTGCCTCAGTGATTAAGTGGTCAGCTAACTCTAAGGTGCCTTGGCCAGGCGGTCTACCTGCCGAATTCTATAAACTTTTGGTGGACCAAGTCACTCCTACATTAACCAAACTGTATAATGATATGTATTCAAGGTCTTCTTATTTGCCCTCAGGTTGTTCAGCCTATATTAAAGTGTTACCAAAAAAGCAAAAAGATTCGCTGGACCCTGGGTCCTACCGACCCATCTCACTTTTGAATGTTGATGTTAAACTTGTATGTTGACGGTTTTGTACTGGGTAGATCCACTGCCTACAATATTAGAAAGATATACACTGTTCTGAAATGTACTAGGTTAGCTGGCTCCTCCTCCGGGTTGGGCGCATTATTGGCGCTTGACGCGGAGAAGGCTTTCGATAGTAATGAGTGGCCTTGGCTCAATGCTGTGCTTTGTCAGTTCGGCTTTACGGGGTTATTTGCACAATTTATAATAGCAATGTATTCTACTCCTTCGGCCCAAGTATACAGGTAGCCAGAGTATTATCTCATGCTTTTTCTTTGGGGAGAGATACACGTCTGGGCTGCCCCGTCGCCTCTTTTGTTCAATCTGGCCATTAAGCCGTTGGCGGGATCTTTGCATGATTTAAACTTTTTTCAAGGGATCACAGTTCAAAAAAAAAAAGGAAGTTAAGTTGGCCATGTTTGCAGACGATATCATGTTGTTTATAGGGAACCCAGAGGGAGTTCTACCTTCACACTTACAGAATATACAGTTTTTTGCATCCTTTTGCGGTTTCTGTATCAATTATGATAAAAGTGAATTTTTATGCATACAAACCACAGTACCTGCTGGTTTACTGTCAGTAATACAAAGTTTGGGGTTGAAATTAGGTAAACATGTTTTTACCTATCTTGGAGTCCAAGTTACTAGGCAAGTACCTGATATGTATAAGCTGAACTACACTCCTTATCACTCCTAATTATCAACAAGATTTTGGCGGAACTACACAGCTGGATATCTTTACATTTATCTAAATTATTAGTTTTGCACGTTTATTGTATCCCATGCAAACACTGCCCTTTTTACTGAGATATTCTGATATTCAAAAATTACATGCTGCATTTATTGTTTTTTTGTGGCAAGGCAAGACTGCTAGGCTCAAAGTTACGCAGTCCAAGCCAAGTCTTGGTATCAACTTCACGGACATACGCAAATATAACTTAGCGTGTCTGCTCCGATATGTATAGGATTTGGTGGCGCAGCACTTCTTTTATGTGGTGGTTAAGCTAGAATCCCTATTAGTGCGCTAGTATACCGCGTGTTATACGCACAAATTTGCTTTTGTGTGATACTCTATTGGCTTGGCAGGAGACCAAAAAACATCTGCCAATATTGGCAAAGCTTCACCACTAAAACACCATTACAGTCCACACCCAGTTTCCCTCAGGGTACACAGTTCAAAGTATATAAATTTTGAGAAAGGCGAGGTATCACAAATTTAGGAGACTTACTGGATGATACTAATTGTCTAACGTCCTTTGATATCCTTCGGGCTAAGTTTGCTCTCCCCTCCCACCTCTTTTTATACTATCTGCAGGCAATTCTGCTTATTTTCCACGACCGGGTACTGCTTCTATACTGTCTTTACCTCTCTTTTTAGGACGAATCTAGGGCACATCTGCATCTAAACACTCGATTTCATATATTTATCCATTGTTTTTGGATGCCTCTACAGGGGCTGGAACCATGCTACATTTTGTGACCAAATGGGCCACCTACAATGTCCATATTCTGACACATTAAAATTACTAGAAACCAGTTGGTCGATTGTTAGGAAATATATTATTAGCAAGGTATGGCGTGAATTGCAATCCAAAATTATTCATAGAGCATACTATGCATTTAATTTGAATTTTCATTCCACTTGAGTGACCCAAAGGATAAAAGCTTGCCCTAAATTTATGTTCCCTTTTGCCCCGTTAGAGCATTTACTATGGGATTGCCCAGTGAAAGGTGCTTTTTGAAAATCGGTCTTCGAATACATTACTCGGGTCACTGGGAATAGTTAACTATTGTCACCTCATTTGGTACTTTTTCATGGAGAGGCCCCCCAACCACCAGCTCTTGCCTATCCAAATTTGAGCATCTTTGTTTGCTGGCGACCAAAAAGGCCATATCGAAACAAAAGAACAATTACCTCCTACGGTAATGCAATTTACTAATTATTTACAAACTTCTAATGTTGATTGAAAAAAACGCAACTACCAAACACTTACACACTCATCCACAAAAGTTCTTTGCTACATAGATGCATTACCTGCAGCACTCATTATCCCCATCCCAGCTACATGATGTCATAAAAACTTTTCGCCACACAATCTGGTACGATAGGAGGGCTTTGGGACCATCAAATTAAAGCAATGCCTAATATGAGGGTGCTAATTTTTCAAATAGGGATCTCATTATCTCTATTAATGTACGATTTTGGGAAGGAGGGGAGAATAGTTATGTAGCTTGCGTGGGTATACCCTGGTTTTGGGACTTGGTTTTGTCCCACGGTTCTGTTGTTTTTTGTTTCCTACGATTTTTTTATTATGTATACTTGGTCATATTCATAAAAATTTGAAAAATAAAGGAGCAAGGGTAACGTTTTGTGATGTACTCTAGATTTAAACAACTCTTCTGCAGTAGTTTATGTACAATATATTGATACTACCTGTATTATGTTTGCAGATGCTTATCTTTTCTGGCTGTATTGTACATGTTTATTGCTATGTTTTCTTTTGTATTTATATCTCGTTATCTTGCCTTAAAAAAAAAAAAAATAATGATTGCCATAGCTGTAACTTAGGTTGGTCAAAGATAAGCAATAAAAGTCATAGGGCCAATGATATGTAAATAGCACATCTGTATTTGCTTTTAGGTCAAAGAAAAGGAATGTCACAGGAAATGTGTCATATTATTCTCCAATCCTTTGCTACATAGGCTGGCAATAATTAACTTCTGAATTACATTTCTGAAGACATTTCTAACCTCTAAATAAATGTCTTGTTCTTGTGAGAATGCAAAAGTTTGGCTCTCCTCTCTTTCCAACTTTCAAGGTAAGAAATAACAGAAGGTCACCAAGACAGTAGGGGACATACAATAAATAATGATGAAAAAACATCCTGATACACCACCACATATAAAATGAATAGTAAAATTATTGGTCAGAGATGACTTCTCTACTCACCTGGGAGAATACAGACAAGCTGTGTCTCTTGTGTGTCAGTTTATATTTATTTCCAACTGCTGGACTGCGTATGGATTTCATGTATATGCCATGCATCTCAGAGTCTGCAACAAAAGACAAATCATCTATGAATCTAACAGCAGAGGTGATGTGCCTTGTATGGCAGTCGCTGTAAATGGAAAAGAGGTTTAGAAGACAGGAACTGGATCATTTTTTTCCCAGCAGCTAAAATGACCTAAAATCTGAACCATGAGATCCTAACTTCAACTGACTGGTAGGGAAAAACCACATTACTGGCCCACCAAATTCTAAGAGGCCATTTTTTGATATGCATCCTTTACATCATGGGAGCAGAGCTTCATTTTGTTGGTTCACATATACCCAGCAGGTATGGGATGAAAGAATATACAAAGAATATAAAATAATATATAAATAATATAAAATAATATTTAAACATTTGTCCAGCAATTATGGGAAGGGTCTAAAAAATTGATAATTACTGTCTGAATTTGATTATATGACCATGTCAGTTGCACAACGTAGAATCCTTTTATATGGAACCGGAACTGAGAGAATATAAAGACATTGCTGACATTTATGTGAAATAGTAATTACATGACACAAAATTAAATCATCTTTTAAAAAATTTGGAATTCTTAATGTAGCAGTCATATACAAGCTGGAGAACACAGAGGTAGCGATCTGTTATCCAATTGCCAGTTCCTTATAAATGTGCCCAAAAAAGTATTAAGACCAGGGGCAGCCAAGCAAGTAGCAACTTCATAAGACAATCAGAAACGCCAGCTGCCATTTGAAAGAAACAGCATAAGCAGCCAATTTTATGACAGGCTTCTTGTCAGGTGTGAAATATGAGTGACTCACCATTCAGAGCCTGAGATAGCTGAGTGTTATCATTGAAGAACTCCACCAAAGATGTGTCCTGTTCATTGTCAGAATCCACATTTTCATCTGATGATACAAATTCTGCTTCTTCTGAAGACAGTTCAGCCTCCTCATCAAGAAACTGCCTAGCAGCATGCTGGTGATAACATTAAAAAATGAAAGTCAATGAATACCTGAAAAAGCAAACACAAATTGCTTGACATAGAGGGGATCTCTCACTGGTCAAGTTTCTTGGCCTAGAGCTTTGTTGTCTTCGTGTGCAGCGTGCACGTTTCATGGAAGACCCAGGGCAGAGCAGCTGCACTCAGAGAAGAAGATGTACTGTTGCATATAAATTCAGAATAATGGAAATGCAGTTAGCTAATGTATTTTGGACCCAGAACCAACCAGATTTTTTTTCACTAACCTCCATGTTTTTTTACAGTTATTCTCAACCAGGGCTCCCTCAAGAGGATGCCAGGTCTTATTGATTACCCATATGATGGTGACCTTTGTGTAGAAAGACCCCAAAACTGTTCTTTAACTATCTGTAAAGGAGAAATTCTTTCCACTCACCACCAATGTAAGGTGTATTTTTCCTACTGACCGCCTATGATTTCAGCATGGGTTCTATAAAACCTGAAAATTATTTCAAGGGTTCCTCAGCAGTAAAAAAAAGTTGAGAATGGCTGCTCTACAAAAACAATTTGGTTAAGGCAGAACCCTGTTTTTATCATTCAGCCCCTGTAACTGGTTTAGTTAATATAGACTGGATACTACAGATGAAGGTAAAGCCATGTAAATATGATTGGGCTAAGAAACCGGTCTAATTCCAACGGTCATTGTCAGTATCTATTCATATCTCATAACAAGGTGGGCACTGAGATGGAAGAGCTGTTATTTCTCCCCTGATAAGCAATGTGCAAACAGCCAATGTTCAACACTAACACAAGACTGTTATTTATAGAATCTGCATCCAGAAGCCTTCCAGCTCTATTCACCCCAGTGATAATAGTGACATATATTGGTACTAGCCTGCATTTTTTCCCCCTCTAATGTTTTGTGTACAAAGGGACATTATGACAAGCAAAGCTCCAGAAAAAGAAATAAAAGGTTATTAGCTGGTTAAGTTCAAACACCAAGCAATTAGAATTTGTGGAATGAGCACAGCAATGGCAACCTGCATCCTTCACTCAGGAGAGGCTTCCCTTGCCATTTTTTACTGGACACGGGGCAAACCTTGTTCTCAGGTAACTGTGACTGTGGAGCAGGTGTTCATATTTTGTGTAACAAAAATAAATACTTAATTGATACTTGATTCATGGTCTGTAAGAGTGTGTTTTATGTTTGATTATCAAAAAAAATCTATTAATTGTGGAGAAGATATTTTTATTTATGGCCACCCTAAAACAATGTTCTCCAACTGGTGAGGCTAGAAGAAAGTGCCCAATGTGCCCAATTCTGTAAAATAGTGTTCTAGACTGCTTTCCCTGAGTGTGGATAGATTGTATATTATACCCAGAGACAGAAGAAGGGGTCAATGGTGAAGAATCTTGTACAACACCGAAATTTGGGTTATCATTATACCATTACACCAAAAGTAACAATGTGCATGGTAACCCACATACAGTGAAATTTATCAAAACGTCTTCCTGGGTGGATGTCAGTCCGGAGAAAATAGGCATTCCTAGGCACGCTGTATTTGCATATGAACTGTGCTAAGTAACACTCACATGTAAAGCTGTGCCACCATGACTAAAATACTTAAATTCCAATGTAAATAAGGAGTGGGTCAGTGACAGTCAGGCTGGGGAGCAAAGGGCTAGATGGTACTGGACATCCTTGAGCCAAGAAAGGCAGTGGACTTTATGTGACCTACTTCTTCTTCACACTATACACTGAAAGCAGAAAAAGCAATTTCTGTACAAGAGAGGGGACTGTAAAAGTATAAATGAAGGGTATGTATGAAGTATGAAGTGAAGGTTGCAGGTCAACTTATCTGTAACACCAACAAATCTGTAAAACCAAAACTTAACATTAAAACTTTATAACATTAAAACTTTACTACTCAGTGTATCTCTAGAACTAAGATCCTGAATGGCTTCTGACACTCACACCACAATGCTGGTTCCCAAGGAGCCAGTGTCTGCACATTTGACAGCTTGCAACAATAAGAGGTAATGCACTACTCACTGCAGCCCCCATTCATTTTCTATAGGGCCGCCAAAGGGAGAAGCTACATGTAGTGCCTCCCCAAAGACAGTGGTTCCCTGGTGGTGAACACACCACAACCTCAGGGCCAATCTGAACATAGACAAGTTTTAGAGTTCAGGTTAAATGAAGGCTAACAGCTAAATTTTAAATAATTAGTGACCTAAACCAAGATGATGACACACCATGCTACTTAGGTTGTTAAACACCTTAATGTGTTAATTGCTAACTAGAAACCCTGGGCATTCCAGCCAAAAAAAAACACAATACAGCTCATTATAATCTGAAATACATGGTTATCACAAACCCGCTTCCTCTTGTGCCGAGGTCCTTGTGCATTTTTCTGGCGCCCCTTATCATGAACATTAGATTTATGAGCATTAGAGAGAGGCTCAAGGTCTTCAGCAAAATCATCATCATCATCTAAGCATACCTGTCAACACAAACCGAAAAGATTAGGTTGATTAAAAATCAAAGTTGATATTTCCTACTTCCTTTCCTAATAAGCTAAACTAATAACAGCACAAATTACTTCCTAGCACTTGGAAGAAGCAGTCATCAAAGAATGGTGGAAGGAGAGAAACAAAAAATTGATTGAGGCCACTAGTGTCCTCCAGTAAACATCCTGGGTTAAGTAGGTGCTCTATTGGTTCATAATACAGTTGGCAGCGAGTTGTCTGAGGACAGCTTCAAAGACATGTGCAGCCAGTCCCAGCTTTTAAATATCAGCCTTGAAAAGCTACAGAAAATTACTATTCTGGGAGAGATGCGTTGTTACCTAGTAACATGCAGCTATTGACAATCATAGGCATTTTTTTTCTCATAAATTACATGTATTTTTGTCTTTTCTATACTTCCTTTCTAATTCAACCCCCAAGCTTTGTCCGCTGTACACATCATCAGGTTTCAGTCTTTTAATGTGGCCCCTCATTAAGTAATTGCTAAAAACAATAAAATAGTGCTGTTCTTTCAACTTCACATGGGATGCAAACAAAAGGCAGATCCTCTTGTGAATTACTTACACCATATATGATTGCAGGTAATTATATATGTGAATTACTTACACCATATATGATTGCAGGTAATTATATAGGTAATCATAGAGGGTTGATAACGAGGACGTGATCTTAAAATTGTTTTTTTTTTTTTTTTTTTTTACAATACAGTGTAATGGACATAATAAATATGTATATATAACAATATATGTCCAAATTATAATTCAGCATCCTTGTTTAATCAGAGATACACTAAAGGGCGAAATCTTTGATGACATTTGGCCATAACACCTATATGAACTTGTTGGAAATCCCTCCCCAAAATTAAGGGCATTTAAATGGGTTGTCCCCCTCTCCCCACTATGCAAAACAGCCTGTGACTGTTCTGGGTAGGCTTACCATAAGGTTTCAAAGTGTGCTTTTGGGAATCTGCGCTCATTCAGCCTGAAAAGCATACTGATGTTGGACAAGAAGACCCAGCATGCTAGTAGAGTTCCAAATTATACAAAACAAGTTTGAAAGGGATAGGATCAGGGCTCTGTAAGGGAAACTCAAGTTCCTTCATACTAAACTGGTAAGATTTTGTATTAATGGAGCTGGTTCGGTACACAAGGGCACAGTCAAACTGGAACAGAAAAACGGCCTTCTAGAAATGGTTACCACAAGGCTGAAATGCACAATTGCTCTTTGCATTAAAGGTTAACAGTACCCTTCCTTGAATACACCTACATGCAATAATTTTGAGGGCTCTCCACATACTTTTGGCCATGTAGGTAGGTGTCCACAAACAGATCTGTTGGCACAGCACAATTGCTCACAGAACATGTTTACCTTGAACAAGGACATCTAATTTGTGTTTAGTAATTTCCTTGCCACCAAGGTGTTCTGATGTAAACAAGAGGGTGACAAAGATGTATTCAGTGAAGACTCTAGATGTGTTTGGGTCAGAGTCAATATGACCTAAAGCAATTTGCCAGAACTTGAAAGGCTTACCTGATTTCATACAGGATTCAATATCATTCAATAAAAACAGCTAACAGCACAAGGGTCACAACATTTCAATGGTTAAGAACACCATAGAGGACAGCAGGAACGCTGATAAATGCTCTGTCATACCGCTTACAGTCTAGCACAGCATTTCCCTAACTGTGGTTCCTCCGGAGATTGCTAGGGGTTCTTCTAAGCTATGAACAGTTTGTAACTCCAGGGTCATTTACCACTGACAACGGTGATCTTTTTGGCTATCTGTAAGGTTTCCCACTGGCCAGAAATGTAAGACATTTGTCCTGCTGATCAACCCACTACTGTGAGCTGGGGATATAGTAATTATAGTAGGAGTTCCCTAAAGACCTGAAATTATTTTCAAGGATTCCTCCAAGTTAAAAAGTTTGAGAAACACTGTTCTAACATCACTAGAGATTCACTGTCTTTATTAAGGTGACTATTGCTGCCAATACATTAAATGATGGGAAACACAACAGTTTGAGCTATCATCAGAGAAAAAGATAAGGGAAAAATTCTCCAACTGGGAGAATTCTCTGGGATGAGAATTTTGTTGAGAGATTTACAGTCATAGGGGAAACCCCCTAGTAGGATCAATATATATATATATATATATATATATATATATATATATATATATATATATATATAAAGCAGCCCCTAGTGTGCACATGGACGAAATATTTGCAGCGGCAGGATGAACATTTGCAGCAGTAATTTATTTCCATTTATTTGTCATTTTGCATTTGTATTTAATAATGTTTCTATTGTCTATTGATATAAATTGTACTTTGATGTAATTGTAAATTGATGTAATGTAAACCTAATTATCATTTTTGAAATGCCAGTCTATGTTTGTTAAAATAAAAAAGCATAGTATACTTACTGCATTAAGCACCCTTCTGCACTTTTTCGCTCCAGGCATCGGGGAGTCTAAATCAAACTCACTGCTTGCTGTCTGAAAAGTAAAATTAAAATAAAAATCAAGGGGACCTGCAAAAATGAATTAAAGAGGAACAAAGGAAACTGTGCCCAAAAAAGCAGAGGACAAAAAATAAATAAATAAATACTGCTTGTAGCCTATTTGTAGTTAAATATTTCCCATATACTGACCTTTGTCTTTTTGTGGAGTTGGGCATCTTGGTAGAGGAGAAGACTTTGCTTTCTAATGTCAAAATAGCACCCCCTTCGACCCTAAAGCAACTAACGACTATAAGGGTATTGACCAATTAGCAGCACGAAAGGTGGAGGAAGCACAGGTCCACAGAAATGAAAGATTTTAGGAAAAGGCAGGGAGTTACTTGCACTGCAGGTCTTCAGTTACAGCTTTATTTCCATCAAGGAAAACATTGAGCAGAACAGTTGGGAAATCCACTAAATCTAATTACAATTATTTTGAGGTTCGCAGTAAAAAGAGGCAGTTTGTTAGATCATATACTGCAGATTTAACTATGCGGCTCAAGACACAGAAAGAACAATGCAATTTTTAAGGAAGAAATGTAGACAGTAGGAAGAGTTTTCAGGGTGCAGCACAAACAATATTTCTGTATGTGCCCCATAAGATTTAGTTCAGGTACACTTTAAATATCTAGAAAATTATATTCCAGGGGCTTTACAACCATAAGCATTTTGTACTGGTAAAGAAAGGTAGACTTACTGTATTAAGCGCCCGCTGACGTTTTTTTGCTCCAGGTATTGGTGAGTCAAAATCACACTCACTGCTTGCAGACTAGAAAGTTAGATATGGAAAAAAAAATAACAAAAGCTGCAAGATTCCCATTTCCAACTAAAGCTTTTATGTTTAATATACTGTCTCTTATTGTGGCACAAGATGCTGCTTACCTCCGGTGACTTGAGGACAGCTGCCGCTAATTTTCTTTTTCGCCTGAAAACAACATCATCCTCACTCTCGGGGCTGCTGCCTGCGGAGAGACGGCAAACATCCAGAACAAACCATGAGAATCAGAATGAAAAGCTAGCACTGCACAGGGCAGCCATAATTAAACACAAAACCGCCACTGTGTCCTGCGGCTGTGCTAATAACACATCAACCCCAGGAGACAATTTGTACATGTGATTATTTCAAACGTTTCTGCGGTTTTGTTTATATCTGGGAGCAAACAGTCACATTCTATTATAGAGCACATGTAAAAGAACAATTCTACTCAAATAAAAAATGGAAAATCTTCATGATTCAACAAAATTGAGCAACGTTGTTTTTGAGATTGTGTTGAAAGGTAAATGCTGACTTATACCACACATAATTTGTAAACAAAATTGGGAAAAAAACTATAGTTTTGTAATGCTTAGGTCTAATAATATTATTAGACTGTATTTATATAGCGCCAACATATTACGCAGCACTATATTTAAAGTAAGCTGTATGGGGATAATTAATGAGCTATACAAAATTAACAATGTGTCATTCACAGTATGATATCCTCAAAAGGTTTTAAAGTCAGCTATGACTGTTGGCATGAAAGAAAAAACAATCTGAGAATTTAGGCGTTTCTGTCCGTGCACTGTCGAGGACCGTTACAATGCTCTGTTGTGTCGCCATCAACATGCAGAAGAAAAAAAATCTGGATCTTGTTTGCTGAAAAGTAACAAAAAGTACACAAAGTGCACCTGCAGGATTAACACATCCACATTTTAAAGTAACCTACTGGGAACCTAAAAAGTGTAGCATTGCTTGGGTGTGGATTCATAAATCTTATATACTGTGCTAGCAAAGCCCAGGGGACACAATCATCGATTTTAGAAACTGCATTTGCATTTTGGTTTGCCACTCTTTCTGCTTGGCTTTGCCACTTTCTTTCACTCCTGTGCCACCATTCTGGCTAGCAACCTGAAGGAAGAAATCATGGAGGCTGCCATTGCTATTTAACATCTGGTTCCCTAGCTATCATGCCAATTCAACAACTTTGGTACTTTCCAAATCACTGACCTGTAACAGATTAGGAAGTCTGACCTCTTACATTCCTCATCAAACATTGTGCAAGGTCAATGAATCAAAAGAGTACATTCATGGCAGACTGATCTGCAATAAATGCTTGTGCATTAATGTACATTGCATGAAGACAATCGATTCATTTGAATGGGCTATGCAGCACCCCACATCGGAACAAAAATCACGCTGCAGTATTTACAGCCATACACGTACACACCAATTCATGTAGAATCTTTTTATATGCCATAGTGGTGTGAACAAGCCCCTAAATACACAGAGAGGTAACCAATGTTTTCAGTAGACGACAGTATAGACAGTTAACCAGAGAAATGGAGTACATACTAATAGTTGTGGAGTGGACGTTCTTGGCCGAAGGTGGATTTGGGTTCAATCTTTTCACTTCCACCAAAGGGGAATGTGTCCTTAGCTTGGAGTCTGGAGTTGAATGGGAATATATATCACTTTCAGCCACAGGATTGTAGGGTGTTTTGAAGCTTTTGACCTTATCCAACACTGGTGTTAAAAACGAAGAACTCAGTGATGTTTCAGGCTTCTGGGAATGTTTGTCTCCGACTGGAGAAATTTGCTTCTGAGGCATTATATCAAAACTAGAATTTCTAACCCCAAATGCCACTGGGGTTGACATGACCCCTCCAATAATTCTTTTATTAGGTGGGCTTGGAACTTTAAAATGTTCTTTTTCCTCTACATTAACATTTTGTGGTTGTACTTCTTCGGGGTTTTTCTCTTTTGAATAATGATCATCATCATCATCATCATCATCATCATCAATAGAGAATCCAAGGTCAAAATTGACTGAAAACAGTTCACCAGAGCCAAACCCATTTTCAGTCTCTGCCTGCTCCTCATAGGCGGACAAGCAATCCTTGTTTTCTGGTTCTTCTTCCTCTTGGTCTTCCATTAATAAGGATGGATCAAACATATTGAAGTTAACAGCAGTTTTCTCATGATTAGGATTTGTTGTTGCATATGCTGTGCTTGAACTCGGATGTTCAACCTCAGCAAATTTTTCATCCTCAAATAAGTCAAAGCTTTCCTCAAGGTATTCTGGAAAGGAGTCTAGTTCTGTTACAGTTTCCTGCTGACGTATCAGGTTGTCATTGCTTTGGTGAGGGCTATGAGTCCTGGTAGCTTCAATGTCAGTCTCATCACTTTCAGTCTTCTCTTTATTGAGGATAGAGCTGTAACTGCAAATCTCATCATTGTGGTCAACAACCACTTTCCCAATTTTTTCTTTTCTGTTCGTGCTTGGACTGCTACTTTCAGGAATATCATACTTTTCAGGATCCGCATCACTTTCAACTTCATCCTGCTGTGGGGCAGAGCCATGTGTTGTTGGAGAGCAAAAGTTTTCATTATATGTTTCATTGCCATCAGAGTCAAAAATGTCATCCCAATGAGAATCATTTTGAGCCTCTTTATTGTTAAGTCCATTTTTTATTGGAGTTTCCACATGATTTGCGTCATGAGCTGATAAGGTAGATACACCAATTTTATATGGCTCTTTTTGAGGAGAATCATTACTCTTAACTTCAAGACATGCTACATCAACCAAAGAGTGTGAATTCTCTATGCAGTTGTGGGATCCCTTTACACTACAGTTTGGCTCCATTAATATAGGGGGGTTACCTTTTTCACAAGGTAAAGAATTGTCTGATAAATAATTCTTAGGGATGTCTACATCATCTAAGGAATTAAGTTCACTTAATGAGGGAGGAGAACAGGTCAAAAATTTCTTAACACGTGACAACATATGGCTGAGGACATGGGAGTTTTTTCCATTAAACTCTGAAACAGGATGATTATTATTTTGCATATAAGGAGTATAAAATAGACTGGGTAAAAATTCAGATGTGTCTTCACCAAAACTGTGGTACCCAGAGTCAGCCTTAGTTGGAGATTTTAGAGCTTGGTTTTCATCCTTAGTAGGAGACGTTTTGGTACGTTCTGATGGATTGGGGTCAATGTCTCCATAGGTGGCAATTTCCATTTCATCAGCCAAATCATAGTCCTTTTCAACATCTTGCCTGAACTCAACATCACTACTCACTTCCATTTCTGTGGGACAGTCTGGAAAATCAGCATTTTCTTCTTCAGTTGAACAGGACATTACTTTCCTTGACAATTTGAGTAGTGGTATAAAATCCTCATCGTTCTCAATCACAGAAGATGAATCTGAATTCTTGAAAGTTTTACTCTTGGGGGCAGGCAACTTTTTTGTGCGTTTTGAAGTTATAGTAGAACAATCTCGACTATTTTGTTTTGATTTATGTGAGGACAGGACATCAGCTTTTTCCAAGAAAGAATTCATCTCTTTATCATAACTGCAATCACCCTGAAAAATCATCAACAAAACAGTTACCTTAGGAACACAACAATATCTTGCAACAAAAAAAAACTATATTCTTAGTTTTAAATTTTTCACGTTTTTAAATTTTTTTTTTTTTTTAATTTACTTACATTTTATACTGCTTTATTTTGTGACACCTGTGAACAGTCATGACTGCTAAAGAACTTTTAGAAATAACTCCCATGCCAATCAAATGGACACAAAGATGGGAAGAGATTTCATTTTTATAGGTCTAACAAAAACTTATGACGGTGCTTGATGACGATGCGCAAATAGTCATGTACAAAATAAAAAACTTCAGGTTCACAAAATTACCAGGATGGTAAATTTAAGTCTATGTCATCGTTGAGGAAAACTATTTTTGCTAGCTTCCTCACATCTCTGGGACAGCTCAAATCCACAGAAAATAATGGTAAAGTGGTTTAGACTTAGGAAGATAAAAATAAATAAAGCTATTTTGCAGTGAATAGATTAATAAGAGGTTCTGATGTCAACAAACATAAAAAAAAAAAGAGAAATGATGGGGTTTATGTGTCGTTAAAAAATTGGTATAACTTCTGTATTAAAGGCTATATTCTGGAATACAAAGAACAAACACAACAGGGTTTTTTATGTTTAAACACAAACAGTAATTTGCTACTTTTTTTATACCAATTCTCCTTGAGCACAAAGAGTCTAATATAGATTAAGACCTTGTTGGCAAACAGAAGCCTAGCAATGTCATCTCTTCACCATTTATATGTTTTTTTTATATATTTTATGGTACCCAAGCATATGTCTGCTGTTCAGTCTATTAATTCCCAAGAGCTCTGCTTTTATATGTTTCCTATAACAGATTTGTGCCTTTACCTGGCACATCTTGTTCTTCAGCAGGAGATGTCATACACATCTACTTCCTGTTTGCAAAAAAAAGGAAAAAAGCAAAGAGTTTCCACCAAGCAGTAGGTATCAGGTGGGTTCTAGGTATGAAAAACATGGAAAGTATAAAAAAAAACCTTTATAACGAAACATTTTAGTCTAGAACCAATATTTTCTGGTCAGTTCTAGGCTCCACAGGGGACTTTAACTTTTACTCAAGTAAAATTTATGTATCAACCTCTCCCGGACACATTGTTCTGCACCATCACTGAAATGTCCAATTCCAGGCCCTATGCTGCTTACCTAAAATCTGGTATTTGAGAGCTAACTGATAGAGGTGGGGCTCAGCAGGATTCGAAAGGAGGAAAGTTTTACCTCCACTTTCCAAGCAGTCAAAGCACAATGCAGAGCCTTAGCCCAGGATCCAAACTGTTACATATGGATCATCTCCAAGATCACTTTAAAACCGCCTTCACAATTCTAGTTTTATTTTATCCAAATGAGTTGAAGCACATTTCTTTCATATTACCTTAAGATATTGGCACATTGCATTGAACTGGGCACCACTTACCTCCTCCTCTCTCATCTGCTCAATCAGTTGCATAACAGCAATAAAATTTTTACTCCGAACAGAATGATCCACAAAGTGTGTTGGAAATGGTCGATTCTGCCACAGTTTCCATTCTGACAAGGAGAGCTCATGGACACTTCCTGTGGCTTGTTCCTAGGTTAGGTAAGCATGGGAAAAGGAGAAAACCAAATTAATTCACAACTGGCTCAGAGTTTCTGCATTTAAACAGTATGTGGTTGTTCTATGGGTTCTTCTAGGAACTAAAACTCTTATTATATGTAACGATTGGGGAGAATTTAAGTTTTAAAAAAGTAGATACGAATATTTTTAACCAAAGTTACATAATGATCCTGATTTATTAAAGCTTTCCAAGGCTAGAGAGGATACAGTTTCATCAGTGAAGCTGAGTGATCCAGCAATGATTGTAGTCCAAGATGATTTTTATTTCATACAACAAATAAATCAACCAACAAGGTTTGGATGCTCAGAAACTCCGTAATTACTGCTTGAGAATTGTGTGGGTTAAAAAAAAGTATTATTCAATGGAAGAGGATTAAAGTCGGAGCTAGGGTGTTTCAAACATAAGGGTAGCTTAATAGCTAATGGAATACAAAAGATTTACATTTTTAGAACTTGTTAGTTCCTGTTTTTGCCCAACAGACTTCACTGATAAGATCTAACTATAATTTCTCAATCTATCATGCTTGGCTTTGAAAGCCATTCATTTGGTTACAGTTTGTACCATGTTAATTGGCTTAAAGGCTCATTAATATGCTGATTAAAGCATCAATGGCCACTTACACTTACCAGCTTCTGTTTAAAAATGGTGAACAAATCCCTTTACAAATCATATTTGGTAAAGAGGTTGGTCATACTCACCGTTCTGGTTTCTGGGTCTCTGAAAAGCTCAAACTGTGTTCTGGGTAGCACAACATCTGTTAACCCATTCGATTCTGTTAAACGATACAGGCGGTTCCACGTCTCAAATTCTGCCTGTGTCAACAGCCAGTCTTTTTTATTTGTATATTCTTTATTAAACAACACAGAAGATCTACGATGAACAAGGCTTGAACGGCGGTCTTTGGAGATTGGCTTTGCAGCGTCTTTGGCATCATAGGTTCCCTGAGTTATGTACATTTTGTGCACTGTTGGGTTTAACCCTTCCGGAACCATGCGAGGACTTTCGTGATTAAGGTGAAAAATTGAGTCTTTTCCCAGAATGGCCTTGTAGATGCTTCTCTTATTGCTCTGACTTTGGTTATAGGTCTACATGAAAAATAAAATTAAATGAAGGGCCTGTGTTCAATGTAGTTTTGCATTCTCATAAAGCTGCATAAAGGAATGCAAAACCTACTCAAGTAAGGGCACATGAATTAGGTCAACTAAAGGTCAGACGCATCTTTTCATAAATTTCTTTATAGAGGAGCAAATCAGCAGCCTCCATTAAATGATGTTATGATTTCTGAAACCTTTTCTTGTTAACACTAGACACCAGTACCAGATTGAAAGGTCAGAATTCACCTGTTGTGTGAAAAATAAAATAATAATACATTACAAATGACCTGTACATAGAGAAGGACAACCTGTGTCCCTCTGGTCTTTAACATTGCAATGTAGCAGTTTGTTAGTACCAGAGGCGACACTAGAAGTTAGATGTGCGCCTGTGGCCCTTTGTTGACAGGAACTCAATAAAATAAGAAGAGCAAAGAAAATACTATATTTGTCAGCTGTTCCTCTTTGAATAACAGGTTGGAGGCAAGGTGGCGACCAAGCTGTACTGCCTAACAGCAGAGGAAAATTCAGGTTAATGAACTGTGCAAGTTAAAGAGTTATACCGTGTTGAATCTGTGTATGATAACAGTGTATTTATTTGGAGTTCAGCTTTAACATTCCACCTACTATGTAAAGACTATAGTTCTCAATTTTGCTTTTTTGGCTTAACAATCTTCCTAACATATACATGTATGCAATACAGCACAACATCATCTTCCTACACACTGTGCAAGTAGATGGAATGTTAGCCGTAGCATGCAGTTAAGATGCAGGGTTGTGTCAAGGTTACATAAAAACATTCAGAAGTCATGTAGAGGCCAATTGTTAGATAAGCGGTTCATATTCTAAGTAAATGGTAGTAATACATTGTGCGACCTAAGGTATTGTCAGTATTAAAAAACCTTGCCTTGGTTAATGCCAGTGAGGGGTCTATTTCCTTTTCACCAGCTTACAGCACCTGGGTTTTAACAGGACACAGTACAAAGATTTGTTTTCTAGAAAGTGGCTCTTTAGTGACAGGAAATCAATCATCTCTGGCAACTCAACAAGAGCAAATAAGTTGCCAAAAACGTTTATGGTCACAGAAATCCAGCAACAAATGTGACTATGATGAGAAAAGGCTCTCTGAGGTCCCTTTTGCTGTGTTGTTATTCAGGAAGAACAGCCTGCATACTTGACAAACTAATATGGTTGCTTATACATACATTGCTGCAAACACATTTTTGAAGCCTACATAAAACAATAATGTTCAAGTGTTAAAGGTACTTCCTGAAGCATAGAACTATAGCCCACTACATGGAAGAGCTCAGGTTGAGAAAAGCAGCACAAAGGGCCAGTCAGTAGCACTTCAGTCAAGGAGTTTCTCAACAGGGTAAAAGAGTTTGCTGTGTCTTTTTTCATAACCCAATCACAAGCTGGGACAGGTCCAAGACCTGTAAGTGTTACTGAACTGATGCAGACAAAAACAGCTCCCTTGCCCTGCCAGTTAGAGTTATGCTCTAACTGGCAGGGCAGTACGGTGGCTCAGAGGTAGCACTCTTGCCTTTGCAGCGCTAGGTTCCAGGTTCTAATCTCTGCTAGGATCCTATCTGCATGGAGTTTGCAGGTTCTCCCTGTGTCTGCGTGGGTTTCCTCCGGGTACTCCAGTTTCCTCCCACATCCCAAAAACATGCATTAAGGTTAATTGGCTTCCCCTCAAAATTGACCTTAGACTATATTAATGACATGTCTATGGTAGGTACATTAGATTGTGAGCTTCTTTGAGGGACAGTTAGTGACACGACTATTGATTTTGTACAGCGCTGCGTAATATGATGGCGCTACATAAATACTGTGTAGTAATAATAATAATAATAATAATAATATTAATAAATGCTATGTGGCAGAGCTGTGTAAATTTAGGACTAGATGGACAAAAATCCCAAATCCATGAGAGGGTAAAATAGCTCATAAACATACATTTCAACCATGTATTAGGTTGTGTGCAAGATGTCAGCTATTAGGAAAC
Organism: Pyxicephalus adspersus; assembly: GCF_032062135.1. Taxonomy (NCBI): domain Eukaryota; kingdom Metazoa; phylum Chordata; class Amphibia; order Anura; family Pyxicephalidae; genus Pyxicephalus; species Pyxicephalus adspersus. The sequence goes on from NC_092869.1 coordinate 35,814,079, forward strand.
ACACAGTAGTGTAAACAGACAGACTTACTCGCTCTTCCCGGCCTTTGCACAATATGACTACTATACGTCCTTGCCGTTTCCTTCCGGTTCTTCCCATTCTCTGCACCAGGCGGATTGGACTTTTCTGAGCATCAAAACAAATAATTAGATCCACTTCTCCAATGTCCAGACCTTCTTCTCCAACACAGGTGGAGACCAGAGTGTTATAGCCGCCTTCCCGAAACTGCTTTACCACCTGAAAAAAGCAACAACTATGCTCACTGTTATGACAAATGCTTTCTAGAAGCTGCCTTGTAGGCAGTGTTCTCCCCAGCCCCTTTTAGCTGGGTGCAACACCCGACACTTTTCAGTAACCACCTGGCTGTTTTTGGGTGGTTACTGATGAGTTAGGTCACAATACAGGGGCTTCCACCCGCCTACAATTGCTTGCCAACCAGCTTTAAAAAAAAATCTAGGTGGAGCACTGCTTGTAGGGCACAGCTCATAACTGAGAGCAAAGCATGTTTCTCTTTACTACCACTGAGTGAAAAGAACATCAAGCGAGGGAAAATAAAGTTTAGAATAAGAAGCTACAGAGTTTGTTGTGTCTGATGGTAGCAGCAAATCTCTCAAGCAGTCACTTCTCAAAGTAATTAGTAATTTGGCAAGTTAGTTTTTTTTTTTTTCTTCTTCCAGTTATGCTTGTTCATGCCCACTACCACCTAAAATCTAACCGCTTCATACCACTTCCAAGCAGCTCCACATGTCTAAACTGTTCTGAAGCCTCAAGAAATGTACAAATGAGGTATGAAGGTCTTTCACATACTCAAATCAGCAGGGAGCCCAAGACCAATAAGAAGAAAGAGAACTGAACAAACATGGAGGCATGGGACATATATATACATATATCTATCTAGGAACACACAAATATGAGCTTAACAAATCCCTTGTCAGATGCATCTTTTTATAAATTCCTTTATAGAGGAGCAAATCAGCAGCCCCCATGAAATCATGTTATGATTTCTGAAACCTTTTCTTGTAAACACTAGACACCAGTGCCAGATTGAAAAGTGAGAATTCACCTGTTGTGTGAAAAATAAAATAATAATACATTACAAATGACCTGTACATAGAGAAGGACAACCTGTGGCACTCAGGCTGTGAATCATAAACACTCTGGTCTTTAACATTGCAATGTACTAGTTTGCTAGTACCAAAGGCAACACTAGAAGTTAGATGTGCGCCTGTGGCCCTTTGTTGACAAGGAACACAATAAAATAGGAAGAGCAAATAAAATACTGTATTTGTCAGCTGTTCCTCCTTGAATCACAGGTTGGAGGCAAGGTGGTGACCAATATATATTTCATAGTAGAAAAGAATGGCAAGGGATTTGTTGAGCTCATATTTGTGTGTTCTTGAATAAATGGGTAAGAGGCACGAGGCAGGGTTTTTTCATTCAGGTGTGAGTTTCTTTTAAAACATAACTTTTTTGCATGTAATTTCCGTATGTTTCATTTTAGACTTCTACTGTAAGCCATTTGACTTAGACCAGGTTTTTAATCACTTCTTCCCTCCTATATACCACAGTGTTTTCCCCAGGCTCTTTTAGCTGGATGCACCACCCGGCACATTTCAGTGTTGTTTTTGGGTGGCTACGGAAAAGCTGAGTACACAATATAGCAGGGGTGTCAAACTAAAATACACAATAGGCCAAAATTAAAAACTTAGACAAAGTTCCCGGCCAAACTTGAAAATTGAATAGCACCGCTACTACAATTCCCTGCGTCAAGAAAACAGTCCAATGTGGGGCCATGCATAGGCAGAGAGGCTGCTGATCTATAGACGTGAGTGATGCCGAAAATTGTAGTAGCGGCGCTATTTCAATACAGTAGCGGGCCTGCTGCAATTCATATTTAGGATTCCTTTGGGGGCCAAAAAAAAAGGATGTTGCGGGCCAGAGTTTGGCACCCCTGCAATAAAGGGACCACAAGCCACCTACAGCATTTTCCCACCAGCTTAAAAAAATTTCTGGGGAGAATACTGTACTAAGTGAAAAAGTCTACTTGTTCATTTTGCAACATGATTGTATTGCAACAACTTCTGGAAAAAGCAGTGAGCCAATTAAGGTGGAAAAAATGACATTTCCATTTTCATTACATCTACTTAAACTCGACTTGTTAAGACTGATCTCTCTGTATAACTGTTTTGTGTTCAGAAGACATCTTTGTGCCGTATCCCACGTTAGCAATTTGGGACATCAGGAAAAGTATGGATGGAAACATTCTGAAGTACTAAAGACAGACAATAAAGAACATGGCCAACCTCAAGTTGCTCCTTCTGGGTATAACCTTTTACTCCTTTTCCAGTGGACGAATGTCCCACAAAGGTCATAACTCGTACAGTGGGTTGATGGCGGTTGAGCATTTCCGCTATCTCTTGAACACTGTCTCGAAATGAAGAGAAGATCATGATCCGAGTGTCTTCAGGAGTTTTTTCAGAAGAATTCTGCCCTGCAAAACAAAGAGTGAAAACACATAACTGTGAATATCCTCATTTATCCAGGTCATGCAATATCTTGTAGTACTGTATATCCTTTTATTGAACATTAATAGTTCTTGTCAAAATATTTCCTGTCAAAATCCAACAACTGCATTGACACCAACATGTTTGGGTAATACTGAAATACTGATACTGAAACGCCTGTGTGGTTAAAAATGTCCAGGTATGGATGGGTTGCAAATGGTCTTCAACAACACAGAACTGGATA
>NC_092869.1:35817093-35879987 GCF_032062135.1 Pyxicephalus adspersus
TTCTTTGGTAGGAGCGTCGAGTACAGAATCTCTTCCCTATGAAATTGCTGCTGTACAAGCCCTGTTAAACAATAACCTAAATAAAAATAACCTAGTTGGGCGTGTCAAGTAAAGAGATTCTAAACACACACATACATACATATATATATATATATATATATATATATATATATATATATATATATATAATTTTTTTATTTTTTTTTTATGAATGTTATTACCTAGCACCTGTTAAGGCTGGGCAGGAGGCAGCAGAGGACTGCTGCTCTCTAAATGATATCTGTGATCTCTCAGCTGCAGTCTGGAATGCCTTCTTCACATTACTCATTTTTTTTTAAAGATAACTTTGGCTGTTAAGACGTCTCATTTCACTGGTTACCAGCCCAGGCTTTGCTGTGGAAGAGCAATTTGAGCTTTCCTTTTGTGAAGCAACTGTTTTTCACAACTGCTCCAAGAAACATTGACAAGCTCCGTTGATAAACTCAAAGATTGAATAGCCTAACAACAGATCAGTGGGGGTTATATGTGCAAATCAATTTAAGGTTATCAATATGGTGGATAACATGCATAAGTTTTGTAATATACAATATGTTTCTGAAACTCTTCCTTGTTGAAGAAAAGAAGACTTAGTCCTAATGCACTGGACGATTTAACCTATCAACACTGCCCACCATATGCATATGTAAAATAGATGGGTGTTCAAACTGTTTTTTTTAAATTAGTGGCCCGGACTGTAGTTTTCCAGAACTACAACCTTGGACTTAAATCTGATTTGGTCAGGCATTTTGCTCTTATGAAGATGAATACAGTTATTCCCCTTAGCAGGAGATACCTAATAAATGCCTAATCTTTTATTCATGTGACTAGCACTGGAACAAACCATTTTTACCTATAATATAAAAGCATTTCAGCCCTTCTATAATGAATTATTTATTTTCATTCCAGGACAAACTAACTTTGTAACTTTAAACAAACAAATCAGTAGAGATGAACACACACATGGCAATCCAACTGTAGCAGCTCTTTAAAGTCTAACAAAAAAAGTGTGGGGAAATGCCTACCTGACTTCCCATCTTATAGCTCCTCCACATTCTTGTGGGAATGTTAAGGAATATTAGACTAGATCCATTAAATTGTAAAATGTATTATGCAGCCACTAATTAACTATGTATTATTAGTATTAAAATAAATCAGTCAAGAGTATATTCAACATATAGTTTTTGTTAAATATATAAAAAGTATATTCAACGGGCAGCACAGTGGCTCAGAGATTAGCACTATGGCCTTTGCAGGTCCCAGGTTCGAATCTTGGCCAGGATACTATCTGCTTGGAGTTTGCAGGTTCTCCCCATGTTTGCGTGGGTTTCCTCTGGCTACTCCGGTTTCGTCACACATCCCAAAAACATGCAGTTAGGGTAATTGCCCCCCGCCCCCCAAAATTGACCTTATACTGTATTAAAGACCCATGACTATGGTAGGAACATTAGATTGTGAGCCCCTTTGAGGGACAGCTAGTGACATGACTATGGACTTTGTACAGCACTGCGTAATATGATGGCGTAATATGATGGCACTATATCAATACTGTATAATAATAATAATAATACCATCCTTCTCAATGCCTAAATAATCTACTACAAAGGTTCAGAAATGAAGAGTCTACTAATTAGCAACATTGTAATTATTTTGCCCTCGGTCCCCTCCATAAACGATCGATAGAAGCCAGGAGGGAGTGCGCTTTCTGTACAATTAACTATCTCACGGGCACAATGAACAGATAACACAAATTGATTTCCTGAAAATAACTGCTGTGAGCTGGCCTAGATAAAAACCTATAGTTCAATGGTGGTCACAACATTTAAGCTTTGAAAGAGCTGTACAAAGAAAGGAGTGTTGTTCAAGTGCAGACAATGTCCTACAATTAGTGTTCAAAACAAGCACAACTTTAAAACAAGCTATTAAGAACTTGTTTGTGGACAGGGAGTGAGGATGAAATGTGTAATTATTACATTTTACTCTTTATTGGCCTCTGCAAATAGGATTAAAACACAGATAAAACAATCAAATAAATCACATAAATATTGAATATATAAATTGGGGACAGAAATAAGTAACTTTCAGATAAAGATGCTGATACTACCTCTAAAGAGGATTACCAGATATCATACAGGGTTGTTGTTAAAATTGCTACAGAACAAGTTGGCAACCTAATAGGTGGGGGTGTCTAAAAATGAGTGAGAACCCAGCAATTTTTTTTCTGTCTTTAATAAAAGAGAACTGTGATTTGTTAATCCTACAAAGGGACAGAGATTGGGGAAGCGACAATCTGTCAGGTCTATATTTGCATTCAGCAGGACATTTATCAATTCTGGTACACAAACATTCTAAACCAGTGGAAGATATCATAAATTCCTTTTCAAAATGTTTTAAAGTTGCACATTAGGACAAATTAGCACCAGATCCTGACCACTTCTTAATAACGCATCTGTTTAATGTGAAAAATCATTCTCATATTCACTAATAAATCTGTCTCTGACTTTACAAATTTGCCACAGGAGACTTCACAGAAATGTATTGGTTGCAAAAGACCTTTAGCAGAGACTTTGCTCAGTGAGAGGAAGTCTGATCTGTGTCACAAATGTGTTGGATTGACGTTCCCTTCTGTGTTTTTTGCCCCACTGAAAAAAGCTATATTAAACCTCTTCTGGTGCACAGGAAGCAATGTGAAAACTTCTTACTGTGGTCACTAGTCACAGTTGTATTTTCATGTTTGCTTTTTCAGACAGAAATCTATGATAAATATACTAACATACTAACAGCCCCAACAAACCCAGCTTCCTTATTGTCCACCACCACCATATTCTTTCTTCTTTCCTACACTTCCACTGATGACACTGCAACTCTGTGCGTTTGAAAATTCATATTCCAGGTCATTTGCATTTGTGAAATAACCTCCTGATAACCCAGTGCATTGTCTGACACTAAAGTAAAGCCCGATCAGTTATATACAATGTGCTGAATCCCACAGCCTCCTTGAACATGCAACATTGGCATCCTAGGGATCACTTCTGAATTTCTATCACCAAAGTACAGGAATTCTAAACACAATTCTAATTCACTAATTCTACATAAAAACATATAATCAGCAGTTTTATCCTGCAGACGTTTGCAGTATGAAATATTGTGCATCATTTCATTCATTATACTTTAAACTGGGGCTTTAGGACATTTACATGTATATTTGAAACGACTGATATAATTTCATGTATTTCTTTGATAACACTACTTTTGATTTTTTTGTCTATACTTTTATATTTTTTTGTGGTTGTGATTAGTTTAGTTACCTACTATAATAAACAATTTTAAACATTACAAAAAGATGTAGGATACTCTAAATGAGTTCTTCAGTAGTGTAAATTTTCAAATGTTAAAAAAAATGTTGGGAAATAAATTCAGGGGGGGGGCAAATGGTAGACGCATCACATTTTGACTGCTAACAGGGCTTATTTAGACATAGTTTTGCCCCGGGCTATCCTTTTGACAAGCTCCGTCTTTCATGAATAGGGAGCGTTATTGACAAGCTCCATCTTTCATGAACAGGGAGTTACATTTTGGCCTTTTCACTGCCTTTATTTACTGTTAAGAGTGAATTTTGGGAGGCTCCATGTTATCTACTTTCCATACAGATATATTTTTTTTATCTGTAAAGACCACCAAACAAAAGGTGAGATGCTTTTTATGTTTTTCTGATAGCCTCCCAGCATTCCCCAAACCCCAGTCATCCAATAAAACTCTTGCTGAATTTAGCAAAAAATGTTAACATTTGGACAAAAAAGGTAACATTAGCGAAAAAAGTGATTACACAGGCGACAATGGCCATTACAGTAAAAATTACCCTTTTTGTTAATGCCTAAAATGTTTTACTTTAACAGAAATATTTTTATTTTTGAAAGATGATAGACCCCATTGAAAACACTACAATTTATAACATATTAGCAGTTTTCCAATAAAGCCAAAAAATGAAACTGGCACAGCACTGACAGCAAAATAAATTAAAAAGAAAGTGTTCAAAGCTTTCTCGGACACTTTCTGATCAACGCACTTGAAAGGGAAGAAAAAAACCAATGGAATCAGACAGGGCAAAGGCTACATCGGAACATTACTTTCTGTTTATTAAAAGTCAAATAGCAGCTCACAGCTTCCTGTAGCAGAGTAAAAAAATTGTACAAAGCTGTAGGAAAGAAATATATTGTAGTGTGTCTGTACTCCTAATTATATGCTCGCCCTCCCCACTCCCTGTGTATTTCAACCTCTCATCTAAATGGATTACAAAATGTGCAGGTCGCGCCTGTGTCAGCAGCACACAAAGTATTTTCTCACTGAATAATGTCTTTGTTAGTTCGCCACAAAAGCCATTTACGCAGCACGGATAATTCCAGAAAACCATTCCCATTTCGGAACATATAGTTTCATGTAACTTTATATTGACAAGGACAATGTGACAACTCAAATACATAGAGATAACCTTCCCTTCTTCATTTTAAATAAATACTTTTTATTATATAGCTAGGAAAGTAAAATTGCAATGTTTTGTATATAATTTATACCTATTAAAGTGTGGTTGTATGATAATTAAAATGCAGTTGAAAAGCCTGTAAATGCTGTAAAGGGAAGCAGCAGGGAACTCTAAACTGTTTGTGATCCTATAGGGAACAATTTGCATTTAGAAATATAGATTATAATTGAGCATTATCCTTAAAATATACATACTACATTGAAATGTAGCAATGTCCTTCTTGTGCTTTTAGTCCAGTAGCAGTAATACTGCAGGTTGAGATAATCTGAGGTACTGTGACCCTTAGTCTCACCAGATTTGCACTGATATTTGGCAATGTCACCACTGTCCTACCTCTTTACTGGAGGGGAAATTGTACCTAAAACTGTGTATTCCCAGAATCTCCCTGCTTCTGCCTCATTCATCCCTTGGATCTCTGTTTTATTCACATCTTCTTCTGCTTCTTGATCATTGCTCAAAAATTAGCAGGGAGAAGCTCTCTCAGGAAGAATGAAAGTACAAGTCAAGGTGGCTGCCTCCACACAAGGTGCAAAACAAAGCTTGGTAGGTCAGAAATGTGGAAAAGATCAGTAGAAGGAACTCACAGTCTACATACAATACTGGAAACTAGCCTTTGCTTGAATTCCTGCAGCGCAGAAATTAGGCACCAGGCTCTGTTACACTGCATCATGCTAATGATAGGACAGGTCATGCTAAGAGCTAAACGCTGGAGAGTGAGCAGTAGGGGAAGCCTAAAGAAGCAGAAAGGATAGACAGGAATTCAGAAAGTATGATTCTGTTCATACCTGGACTGGTGACCAAGCAGGTAATACAGGAAGTAGCAATGGTAAACAATGGAGTTATCTTTCTGATCATAAAGTGAGACCAAAATTGCAAATATTATAGGGAAAGCTAAACTTCAACCAAAAAAGTTAAATACAGTCAAAATATATACATATTTGAACTGTTTTATTGGACATAAAAACATGCAAGTAAGGCCCACCAGTATAGTAATGTGGATAACCTTGCCAGGTATGATACCTCACTTGGCACCACTACAGTTAGGCAAAACACCTTAATCAACAATGTCGATTAAGTCATTTACATTTTCACATGAAATCTCTATTGGCAAGTGGCTCACAGCACTACGCAAGGCAGCTGAGTCTGACCGGCTTACTCTTTAGCTTGAATGTTCATTTGAAGCATGGATTACGTGAAATTCATATAACGACCATCTCTTTACTTATATTTGCTTATTTAAACTTGAATTTTAGGATTACTGTACGGTATTTATCCGTTTGGTCTTCATCTTTTTGGCACATTACCAATTAAAAGTTTGATTGCTGCATAAAACGTATATAAAAAATTTAAAGGTTTAAGAATGGCATTAGAAACTTACCTTGCTTATTCCAGGAACTAAAATGTTGTATAACAACTTCTTCCAGTTTCTTTAGCTTTGGATGGCTGTATATAAATGGTTTTTCAACATCAGAGCCTTAAAGAAAAAATAAAATTCAAAACCAAGAACATTAAAACTTCTACTACTTCTAAGATAGAAATCAGAAGAATCATCTGTATAGGAATGAACAATTTTAACACAGTTTTAACGCCTGTGAAAATACCATTGTTCCAAGTATTGAGAACATCCAAATTCTGATAGAATATGCATGCATTACATTGGGGTAAATTTTAGCATAAAAAAATGACTGTCACGGAATGAAGAGTATTATAAAATATAGCTTTCCTGTGGAATTAAAGGTGTAGCAGAGATGACATCAGCCTTCCAAAATGCAAGTGTTAGTGACCCATTGACATTTATCTCTATGGATATAACAATATACTAATTATATTGGCAACTATGGAATAATCAGTTACCACCATTTGTGAGTCAAAAGATGAACTGTTCCGCTGGTAGCTATAACTTCCCGCTATTCTCCTGAATATAGTTTCCTATTGTAACTTCCACACTTGTCACTACCATAGTCTTCGAACTCTTCTCTTGCAGATAATGCTTGCCGTCAATTCTTTCACATAACTACATTCAAGCATAACATACACTTCAATAGAAGAAATACCTAAACACATTTTCAAATGAAAATCTTGTTTATCTTGTTCCTTATACAATTACTCTTGATCTGATTTTGTAATGTAGCAGAGGAGATGGTTATACATAAGCAGTCTGTGGAGTGAGAGTGCCTCTGACCATATTTAGGTACAGAGTCATAATTGCAGGTACCCCACCAAAGGGATCAAGTTCCAATACACAATTTGAATTTTTTTTGTATATCTCTTCTAAGTGATAATTCTTATCTATATATATTGTGTACCCTCAATAAACTACTGGACTTTATGTGAAGTAACAAAAACAATGTTTCCTCCCATTGTTTATTGGGAAAGACAGACAGTAGGGACTAGGCAAAATTTGGTGTACAGATCACTGTGTTTCTATACTGTAGATGTGAGAGGTTATATGGTTATACAACAGTTTTTTCATGGTTGTGCCCCAAGAAGAGAGCTCCTGCAGAGTCCTGAAGTGTTAGCTGATGGCACATCAAAAGTTTTCAGCCTGCCACTCTTGTGTGCAAAGATTTTCTTGATGGCATACCAAACCACTAAGAGTGGGAAAACCCTCTCTAAACAGATGACTGTATATTTCAGAGATTTGCCTCTTCAACACTGAAGAGAGCTGGTTTGTGACTCACCAGTGGAAGGAGAGAACATGGATTCCAGTTGCTGGTAAAGACTCATAAAGTCAGCATTTCGACCAAGGTCATTTCGTGCTCGAGTCATACCTAAGAAAGAAAAAAAAATATAAAAAAGGAATATAAAAAAAAAAAAAAAAAATTTATACTTGCACATAGTCACAATATATATAGGTGCGTGTGTGTCTGCTATATATATGTTTTGTAAATCCACCTTACACAAGGTTAGTTGCTCACTTTTTAAATCCAGTGCTGGGGGTTTGGCGGTAGCCCATAACGTTACTTGTATAGACCTTATGTATACATGCATATTGTCACATTGCCAGACTGGCCTGCGGATTTGTATTGACCCAGCAAACGACGACTCCTGCGCTTGTTTTTTTTTTATGTGCAGTTTAGTTCTTTTTTACCTTTTTACCCTCAACTCTAACATTAGCTTTGGGGCAGTAACCCAATAAACATTGAGGCTGGAAGACCAGCAACTAACATCTTCAGAAGTCTACCAAGAAAGGTAGCACATATAGCTATCTTATTAATAGATTATTTTAGGTTTAAACACATGTCCAAATAACTAAGACAGGAATAAAAAAAAAAAAAAAAAAACATTAAAATACTTTATAATTCGTCTGAATAAATTAGGACTCTTTTTGTGCTCCAGTCTTTATCAAGTTTGATGTTAGAAAAACTCATTTAGACTAGAACTGTACATCTGGATTTACCATCTTATTCAAACAATGCTAAGAATAAAATGAAAATGTGGCACTGTTGTAGCGAGCCTGTAAACGCAGTGACTTCTGCCAGTTACTTTTTGAAACAACCATTTTTTTAAAAAACACCACTTCTTGGCAAATATGGTTCTAGTATGAATTACACAACAGCATTAAAATGACTTACCTTTGGACCCATCCATTATTGATTGCAGATAGTAAAATAAAGAACGTGTTCCCATCTGTAACAGAAGCTCATAGCCATGATATAAGCTTATACAGAGAGCAAAATCTCCTTCCACAACTCCCATTTGTGCCCCCTGCATAAGACAAAATACTAAAATGTTATTGTCTCCCTATAAAAAATACCTTTACAACCTGAGAGTTTAAAACAAATATTATAAAAACTGCAATAAATACCAGGTCTCTATTTACAATACAAGGAATGATTAGGCTGGGGATGGGTAAATCTGCCACTTGGTCTAGTCCTAACAAGGAGCTATGTTGTGCTGGTAGCATTAAGTGGCAATATTTTACCATTTAAAAATCTAATAGAGCAATATAAACAATCAGAGACACTGAGAGAAATCTATGTAGCTATCTGCTTTCCTTTCGAGCCTGCAATTATAATATGTGGTAGAGGAAAGACTTTCTGCACTGATTTCCTTTGGTGATCTAAGATATCATGTGACCAAATGCCAAGTTGCAACGGAAGACATGAAAAAAGTGATGTCACGATAACCATGTCTTTTAAGAGCACCTTTCATAACCCCCAACAATCACTGCAGAAACATGGCATATTCTTAAGCCCATACAGATATGTTCCTTACACAAAAGGGCCACCTGTCCTCTCGTGGGTACATCCCCATTCCTATTACCAGATGAAGCTACAGCTACAATATTATTTTAATTGTAAGCATAGCTTTTTGGAAAATATTAAACAGAATGCATCATGTTTCCTTCTACCGTTCTATAAACACATATTACTATACATGCCAAATGGCATTTAAAAAGCTTTCACTGTAATAAGAATATGAAATGAACGAACATTCTATCAATCCCTCCTGATCTTAAAGAACTAAAGCTTGCTAAAGAATCTTTAGCATTTTATGCACCTCTAAGAGCTTTAGACCTGTCACTACTCTTCAAGAAAGCAATGATGAGAGGTTTGGTTATGTATAGGCAGGGCTTTTTCACAGATTTATTACAGTGACTAACTGATTCTTGACATTAAAAACGTATAATCCTGATTACTGAGTTGCAATGCTGCTTTCAGTATAGTACTTTAACCCAAAACAAAAGCACATCAGCAATAGCAAGAACTGGTAATTTGCTTTGTTGTTTAAGGCTAGTGGAAAATGCAGTGAAGTTGAGTGCAGAAAGAGAAAAATCAGAGGATCAGCATGATAGTCAAGAAACCAACATTCTTTAAATGCCAACCTGTAACAGTAGTCCCAGTATGCCTCTCCAAGCTGTTTTCTGTAAACAATAACCCCTAGAGCTTGTCCGAAAAGTTTTTGCATTGGTTTTCATGGCATTAACTTGACATCAGTTTTTAAATGCTTTGAAATACTAGACAGGTATTTCTGATCTGCAGTTCACCTTTCTCCTACCTGCATTTAACTCGCTTCAAGCAGATTTTACATCTTCCTTCCATATCCTTAACATTAATCTAGACCGGCTTTACTTCGGTTAGGATCCATAGAGGGTTGCAGTTCCAGAACCATCCTTGTTTGTCTAATTGCATAACAAGTGGCAAGTCTGATTGATATAACTATGACAGATAGCACACACATATACTATGGGGAACTAAGAGCGTGTGCAAGGGAGATGATGGGAGGAAATATACAAAATATAAGAGCCTGATGTCAAGTCCTACACAGATATCTATACAATTGATTTATTTAGATCACACAGCTTCATAAATGTTTTTCCTTTATATCTTCCTGGCATTTCAAATCCATTCTTTGTTTTGAATTTTAGTTAGGGTCCTATTAATTTTACATTAGCCATTATTACGTGTATTTGTTTAGCTCTGCAAACAATTCGGTAATATTTCCTAATTGTTACCCAGAGTACAAACAATTTTACTATTTGAATTCTAAAAAATAAGAAGAATCTCTGATCCAAACTGAACTTTGCACTGTGCTCAAGTCCGCTTACCTTCCTTTCATCGGACCTGAGGGCAAACAGCTGCAAACAACTAAAGGAGCCCTTTTAAAGATAACGTTGGTGGTTTGTCTCTACATTACAAATCAAGCAGACTTACCACAATATTGGAGGGTGGGTTCTTTCGGAACTGATCTCGAAACAGGATGATCTGATATTTTGTTAGGCTGGGGATCTCTCTTCGTGACAACACATTGTTCTGTATCAGTCGGCCTGCAAAAGTCTCAAGAACCTGTTGGTAAAATGAGGAAAACCTTAATAAAAATTGGAAGAAAACAAAAATATTGTAGTGTTTGAGCTGTGTTCTGAATAGTCACATTTAATTAAATACTACCCAAATACATGTTCACTTAATCCAAGTGAAGATCTCATTTAGATAGCAAAAGTTTAGCTATAAGAGGAGTTCAATTGACATCAGAAAACCCCAGCAAAATGTATATACATTCATAAATAACCTGGTTCAGTGACAGTTTTACCATCACAGTTGCTAACAAAAGAAGCTTGGAAATATGTTAAAACTCTACAATGATTCGCTGTGTGTTTCATGAAGCATATGATGGCTTTGTTCCAGCTTTCCTGGGAGCCAAACAGTTACATTTAATTTAATTTGTGTCAAAGAGGAGGAAAAAAAATCTGTTATTACGATAAAAGCATTGATGATTAACATCAGAATCAGTACAGTTTGCGCTCTTTACTATACATAATGTGATGTTCCGCCATGAACACAGCAAATAGGCTATTATGTGCCAAAAACTAGGTTAGGTCTCTTGAACACTGCATTAACACATTATATATGTAATACAGTAGATTATTGTAGGTGATGTTGGCTGCTAAAAATGTTGGACGACATGAAAAAATAAGGAAAAAAGCCACATTAAACTCATATGGTCCTGTAAATCTTTACTCTGAAGGTAGCTAAAGGCTAGCTTCTAAACCATCATGTTTAACTTCTTTTAAAGCTACCCTACTGGACATCTGCAATCAATTACCCCATTACATACATTTTTCCTTCAATCTTTGAGCAAGTCCAGTAACGTTGTAGGTCCATCATCTACTTTCCTAGGAGGTGGCAAGTGGTCCTTCATTTGCAATTGTGTAGGTTCTTTAAATAATATATAAGCCCTACTCTGGGCTAGTATTGTTCTCCCCAGGCCCTTTTAGCTGGGCACCCTACCTGGCGCTTTTCAGTCACCACCCGGGTGGTTACTGATGAGTTCGATCACAATAAAGGGACTGCCACCAACCTACAATTTCTTCCCACCCGGCTTAAAACATTTCCGGCTTCAGCACTGTATTGTAAAACCAGGCCAGTCCAAGTACTGCCTCAGCTCACAGGAAACAAGTTTGAGGACATCATTTCAGCAGAATGAGGACCAGAACTGGATGTCTGAAAAGTTAAGTCTTCATGAGACAACAATAAAGGAGGTAATTCAGAGAGAATTGCTTTTATTTAAAATGTTGGGCAATTTGGCTGGGTCTACACCAGGGGTCCCCAACCCCCGATCCACTAGTAAGCCGTGGCTCTAGCCGGTGCACCCCCAAGTGAGGTCAGGAGAAGGACCCCAAAGGAACCACTCTAGGCTCATCGGGCAGAGCTGCAGACCTTGTCTCCAGTATGCATCCCAGGCTCAGAGCGGTGGGCGGGTTGTGTACATAACCCGCCCGACAGTGTCAAGTACAAGGTTTCCAAATAATTTCGTTTCAATCGTTTTTATTAAGTTTCTACATAGTATTACACGCAATAGATACATGTACAAAAAATATCTGTTTTGTACATATAAAAACTCATTTTAAAAAAAAAAGGGAATATCCATGTATGTACATATGAACAGAATAACACAAACATTTTTCAAACAAGTATTTTTGCAATATGGGACATGTGAAAACTATAGAAGGGGAATGGAAGGGGTATGAGACAAACATAGGGGAATACAAGGAAAGAAAAGTAATGCCAAAGAATTAGGTGCAGAACAGAACAAATATTGAACAGTAATTTTAACATTACTGTCAAAGGATTAAGTAAATAATAACCTGTGATAACCATACATTTCTGTACCCTTGAAACATGAAAAGTGTACAAGTGTATCATGTGTAGCCCATGGTTTGAAGGCGGGTAGGTGCATGATTAAGTAGGGGGGGATGCTGTTCAGACATCTACTCGTACAGCAGCCGAATTACAGAAGATGCATAGGGTCAGATCTGCTCCACTCAACACCAAACCACCACACTGTTATTCTCATGAACATAGTGTCTTGAATACAGGGGAGTCCTTAAATCCATCCCAGGCAGACCAAGTCAACCTGTACTGTTCCGTCATGTCCTCATCCTCTGCGACAAGCGATTCCAAACGCTTTTTTTTTCTAGTTCTACAAGCCAATCTCTCATGGAAGGTACTTTGGTTTGTTTCCACATTCTAGGGATTACGGTCCTAGCCGCCATAAGAAAATGTTGAAGAACATCCATTAGTGGCCTTTATAGACCCAGGAACCATGGATAGCAAAGTAACTTTAGGTGTGTTCCGTAAATCTGAGCCTGTCACTCTGTTGTAGAGTTATTATCCCACAAACTTTGGATTTCCGAGCATTCCCACCAAATGTGTAAAATAATACCCCATTGAGTGTGGCAGCCAACAGTTGTCAAAAATGGATGAGGACATACGGTGGATATCCGCTGGACATAAATACCACCTAAAGATATTTTTAAAATTAGTCTCCTGGGCCTTGCATGGGAGAGCCATTATAAATTCTTTTTCTGACTTAAGGGGGGAAATGGGTGTTCCTATTTCGGTTTCCCAGTACTTTGTGTATGTGGGAACATTATTAGAAGAGTCACGAACCAAAACATCTTATATCTGGGAGATAACATGTATTGGTCTATCCGTAGAATTCAGCAATGCCTTGAAGGCTGTATGGCTCCTATGTACAGCCTGGACGTTGAGGTGAGTTACTACAAAGGATGATAACTAGTTATAACATACCCAAGATTTTGGTTGCCACTGCGTCTTGGTGTCAATGGATGATAAAGGAGGTAATCTCCCATTCTGTAGTACACTATAGGCGTGTCTATTTTCCTGGGCTGACCAAGATAGGAAATTGGTAGGGCCCATCACAGGGGGGAATGCCCGGTTGTTGAATATGGGAGTCATGGGTCAAAATTTGGTTGACTCATGTCTAGCTCTGGTGGGAATATCCCAAACTTTCAATAAATCTAAGGTTATGTGAGGTAGTGGGTGCTGACGACGGAGGAAAGATCTATCTACATATGGTAAAGAACGAAGGAGAGAAAATTTTCCAATGTGACCCAGCTTTTCCTATCACCGCAGTGGAACCAGTCCATTATGCGATTTAGTACTGCTACCTTGTAATACGACCCGATATCCGGGACTCCCGCACCCCCCATGGATTTATGTCTAGTGAGATAGTGTAGAGCTATTCTGGGATGTTTCATTTTTCACAGGAAATCTCTGCATAATTGTTGCATTCTACGGAGAAACAGTGGTGGTAAATATATCGGGACCGTCTGAAAAACGTATAGCAGTCTGGGCAGAATGTCAATTTTAGGACTGTTTATTCTAGCAAACCAAGAAAGAGATAATGTATCATATCTTCCGCCCGTAACTTACTCAAAAGAGGTTCGAAATTATAATGGAACAATTTGGCAGGGTCTGCTGAAATTAAAATCCCAAGATATTTATTCGCTTCATTACATTGTGCTCTTTAATAAATTGGAATGAAGTTTGTGGGAGTGTGACATTAAGTATTTCAAATTTATTGAAATTCACTTTAAAATTGCTTCCTCCCCCAAGTTTTTCAAACTCTCACAGAATTGACGCAATAGCTTTCAGAGGTGATGTAATATACATTAGCAGATCGTCAGCAAATAGGGACATCTTATACTGATGTTTTCCAATCTGTATTACGTGAATATCCGTGTTTTTCCGTAGGGCCACAGCCAGGTGTTCCATTACAATGGCATATAATACAGGAGACAGTGGACACCTCTGTCTAGTGCCATTAAGGAGGGGAAAAGGTTCCGACAGGGATCCATTGACCCGCACACGAGCCTTGGGTGCTGAGTATAAAGCAGAAATTCTAGCTATCATAAGTGGGCCCAGTCCTATTTGGCTCAACACCAGATACATAAAGTCCCAATTCACCCTGTCAAAAGCCTTTTCCGCAACCACTGACAGCAAACATAAGGGAATCCGCAATGAGTAATTAATAGTGTTTTAATAGTATTGTCTCTCGCCTCTCTTCCATTTATGAGGTTTCCAAATAATTTCTTTAGTTATTGGGACACATGAATTACACAGGATCTGTGGCTGGATAGACAAAAGGAATCCAATCAATCTTACAATGCCTTTGATGTTGAGCACTGCTCAAGTTTCTAAGCTCTTAGGACCCAGTACACTAAAGCTGCGTACACACTTCCAATTTTTATCGTTGGAAATGAACGACGAACGATCGATTGGGCAAAAATCGTTCGTAAAAAAAAGTAACCAACGACGCCGGCGAACGAGAATAGTCGCTGGAAATGAACGACCGGACCGGCGGATCGCATTGGACGATGATCGTTTACCATCTATCGTGTGTACGGTCGTTCATTGATCGTCCATGGTCTGAGCATGCGCGGTGAACGAACGTTCGCTGACTTCCTGTGGTGCACGTCACTTCCTGTATCGTTCAAACGATCACATCTATTGTGTGTACAATATCTGCGAACGATCGTGTCGTTATCTGCATGTACAGGATCGGTGCTATACGATCGTTCGCAGATATCGTGCAGGATCGTTCGTCTACCAACGATAATTATTGGAAGTGTGTACGTAGCTTAATATTTTTGATTGTTGGGGAAATTTGTTACTATCAGGATCACCAG
Source organism: Pyxicephalus adspersus (assembly GCF_032062135.1). Taxonomy (NCBI): domain Eukaryota; kingdom Metazoa; phylum Chordata; class Amphibia; order Anura; family Pyxicephalidae; genus Pyxicephalus; species Pyxicephalus adspersus. The sequence goes on from NC_092869.1 coordinate 35,832,105, forward strand.
AGAGGGCAAAAACACAGCCCACACGTTTTTATTATATAAATTCCTCAATGATTGGAATGGAGAAGAAGCAACTTACTCAAAGGTCAGTTGTTTCTTCGCACTCTCTAACAATCCAGTCACTGCTGAGTTAGTTCCAGGGATTATATTGAGTCTAGACCGGTAATTGTCAACCAGGGTTTCATGGAACCCTAGGGTTCATCCAGAGGTTGTAGGGGTTTATTGTGACATTGCCAATTTGTACCTCTACCAATTATATTTTTGGCTATCTGTAAGGGTGACATTCTTCTCACTGACCACCTTACTAATATACTGTGAGCTGTGGATATAGCCATTTTAGCAGGGGGTAAATAGGTCTTAAAGGACAAACCTGTCAATTAAGTTGAGATAGATAAAAATCAAAAGTTCTTTATCTGTGCCACAGTCACCATCTGACAAGAAGATTATTGTTCTGGCACTCTAACAACTTAGTGCTCCTAACATATCAGCTAACTCATGGCCACCTAAATATTCCCCAAAATTCAGCTAGTCTAAAGTGATGGTGAGGGGATTTACCATGTGGTATTTTTTCACAGAGGAGAAAATACAAAGGTCATACTTGCTGAGAAGTTTTCCAATAGGATAATTTATCTCATATGATAAGCACCTCCAACAAGTAATGTTACAGACAGCTTGATTAGACAACGCAATGAACAAACACAGATTCATATGTAAATATCAACACAAGTCAGGGACCTACTGTCATAAGAAAAACTCAGACAAGGTAGGAGTCTGGAAAATGTGTAGAACGTAAAAACTTGCATGGCTGCAGTGTAATAAAGAATGCTTATGTGATGACTGCTCCATGGAATGATCACCATGTTAATTTTGAATTTGCATGGTTTCTCCTGAAACACATTCCCCATGTACCCTCAACATTAAAGCTAGACAAAGCAGTCTTACTGGCCAATAAGTTGTGTGGTCTCTATCTTTAGATCTAGTAGTTCTTCTAACATTTAAAGACAACATTGGCTTATTTTTAATTCACTGCTTGCATAAAAGAGGTTGACTTTTTTTTTCTTGAAAATCTGCAACACCAGCTTTTTATTGCGGATTAAGCTCTTCATAGGGAATTTCAGCTGCTTTCTTTATTTTCAGGATGAGTGACATCTAGAGTCCTCCAGCAACTACCCCAATGGCATTGCTGTCATAAATGCACTCCCTGAAGTCTAGTGGGTGATGCCAGGAAGACACAAGCAAGCATCGTGGGCCATTTAATGACAAATTTGTGGCAAATATGTCCAACAACTTAACATCTTTTAAAAAGAAACAAGCACTGCAACAGTCATGTGATTATAACTTCACAGTAATATTAGGAAAAGGGCAAATGCAAGGAATAGGAACCTGGTAACTAACCAGAGTTTTATAGTAAATTTTGCTGATGTATTTTGTCAGTTTGGTCAGTTTGTATAGCCCATATTTGTAATAGGCTTACTTTAACAGCGGCATAAAAATATGTAAAGAGATGGAGGCAGAAAACAAGAACACAATATGTATTTTTTTTTTTTTAACTGAATGGACTGCAGTTGCATTGTCTCACCTCTATGTCTAGAGTCCTATTTGGACCACACTAAGTTAATTTTAATGAGAAAAAAAAAATCCAAATCCTAACTTCTTAACGAGCAACTCAGTATTCCTACCCAGAGACAGAAGCCTGATGACCTCTTAATAAGTGCTCAAAGAACAGCATGTTCCTAGCAGAAAGATAGGTTATACAAAGAGATGGATTCAAAGCTTCTGTCTATTGCAATCAAAAGCAAGCGGGCAATGCATTAAGTTTAAGTTAGCTGGCAAACTGCCACCAGAGGCTCAGAATATGTATTATAGCTCAACAGGACATAAACAGACATAGAAGCTAAAAAAAAAATCGGGCAGAAATAATAAGGTGGAGAGCTAGCCCTGGGGATAATTAACATTTTAATTACAGCTAATAAAATTAAATTTCAAAAAAGTTTAAGCACATTTGAATTATATAATGAAAAAAGCATAATAATCATCTGTGTACACCAGATAACCGTGATATTTATAGTTTTATTTATTATGCTTTTTTCTTTATATAATTCAAATGTTCTTAATTGTTTATCGATTGATACATACTATACCTAAAATGTAATTTTTTTTACATAAAATTTGCCTGGCCTTCGATTGGATCAAATTATATGATCCTATATTGTATGTCTTTGTTACTTGTATTCTATGAGAACTTTATCACTGAATACAAAATCATCATTTGCCTAAAATAACGCAGCTGTCTTACATTTTTCTAATAGTTGCACCTTAATCTATTACTAGAATCCATGCAAGAGACAATTTATCAATATTAAGGTATTAAAAATTATACTTATATTTTAAGAGAAAACTGTTGACTAATTTATTGGCAAGAGTAATCAAATGATATCTGGACATTGCAAATGAGAATTTGATGTATATGAGGATATGTCCTTCTGTGGAAGCCTTTGGGTGAAACTCTTAAAGCACTAAAGCTGAAAAAAAGCACGAAATACATTTTTAAGAATTATTAGGACGCTTGTTTTTCATGAAACAGTTCATGATTAGTTGAAGTTCGTACAGCAGCTTTGTAATTTATGTAAATTCCTATTAGTTTTCATCATGCAAACCTGTTCAGTATTCCAGTTAATTCTCCAAATCAGTACTCATAAATCCCACAGCTCCAATTTTACCAAAGCCTGAACTAAAGTTTCAGCAATGCAGGTTAAAGGATTTCATTTTACAATAGTATTTCTTAAAGTGAGATTATATAGGCAGGATACAGTCATGCAATACTCCCCCAGCGGACGGGTAATACAATCTATCGGGGCCAGTAAACATAACCTAGTTACTTACATTTATTAATGAAAAGCTTGGTTATACAGTACACTGCTGCATAGCTATGCCTTGAAGTAACAGTAATTCAAGACCTCGGTAGGCATAGTAAAAAACAATTTCTATGAGTAATGGGGAACTGGACCAGAAAAAAAGGAGGTCAAAAGTACCAATTTAAAGTATACCCTACCTATTCCTTAGCCATATTGTACCAGTGAAGCATGAAAAAATGTATTAAAGTGGATGGAAATAACACACAGTAAGGTCTGTGACTAGATTTGAAAAAAGGGGAAATTATTTTATGTAATAATATTTTTATATAATATTAATGTGTTATATACATGTGTAACCAAAAGTTTGCCAATACTGGATAGAATAGGGAAGTTAAAATCTATGTACTTTTTTCCAGGTGTGCCAGCTAGTAGGATATGGACACACACACACACACACACACACACACTGCACATTCTTTGGAACATCATCCCTATCACCATAACAAGAATTTTTAATACTTGTACTTACCTACCACTAGCGCTTCCATCTCTCCTGGCCCTGGGGACCCCCAGAGCTGATCTGTACTATACAAGGCTCCGTACAGTTTATATATAGATCTAACTGTTGAAAAAAAAACTTGATCACTAATGAATTATTATCACCCTCCTCTCTCGGGATTTGGACCACACTAAGTTAATTTTAATGAGAAAAAAAAAATCCAAATCCTAACTTCTTAACGAGCAACTCAGTATTCCTACCCAGAGACAGAAGCCTGATGACCTCTTAATAAGTGCTCAAAGAACAGCATGTTCCTAGCAGAAAGATAGGTTATACAAAGAGATGGATTCAAAGCTTCTGTCTATTGCAATCAAAAGCAAGCGGGCAATGCATTAAGTTTAAGTTAGCTGGCAAACTGCCACCAGAGGCTCAGAATATGTATTATAGCTCAACAGGACATAAACAGACATAGAAGCTAAAAAAAAAAATCGGGCAGAAATAATAAGGTGGAGAGCTAGCCCTGGGGATAATTAACATTTTAATTACAGCTAATAAAATTAAATTTCAAAAAAGTTTAAGCACATTTGAATTATATAATGAAAAAAGCATAATAATCATCTGTGTACACCAGATAACCGTGATATTTATAGTTTTATTTATTATGCTTTTTTCTTTATATAATTCAAATGTTCTTAATTGTTTATCGATTGATACATACTATACCTAAAATGTAATTTTTTTTACATAAAATTTGCCTGGCCTTCGATTGGATCAAATTATATGATCCTATATTGTATGTCTTTGTTACTTGTATTCTATGAGAACTTTATCACTGAATACAAAATCATCATTTGCCTAAAATAACGCAGCTGTCTTACATTTTTCTAATAGTTGCACCTTAATCTATTACTAGAATCCATGCAAGAGACAATTTATCAATATTAAGGTATTAAAAATTATACTTATATTTTAAGAGAAAACTGTTGACTAATTTATTGGCAAGAGTAATCAAATGATATCTGGACATTGCAAATGAGAATTTGATGTATATGAGGATATGTCCTTCTGTGGAAGCCTTTGGGTGAAACTCTTAAAGCACTAAAGCTGAAAAAAAGCACGAAATACATTTTTAAGAATTATTAGGACGCTTGTTTTTCATGAAACAGTTCATGATTAGTTGAAGTTCGTACAGCAGCTTTGTAATTTATGTAAATTCCTATTAGTTTTCATCATGCAAACCTGTTCAGTATTCCAGTTAATTCTCCAAATCAGTACTCATAAATCCCACAGCTCCAATTTTACCAAAGCCTGAACTAAAGTTTCAGCAATGCAGGTTAAAGGATTTCATTTTACAATAGTATTTCTTAAAGTGAGATTATATAGGCAGGATACAGTCATGCAATACTCCCCCAGCGGACGGGTAATACAATCTATCGGGGCCAGTAAACATAACCTAGTTACTTACATTTACTAATGAAAAGCTGGGTTATACAGTACACTGCTGCATAGCTATGCCTTGAAGTAACAGTAATTCAAGACCTCGGTAGGCATAGTAAAAAACAATTTCTATGAGTAATGGGGAACTGGACCAGAAAAAAAGGAGGTCAAAAGTACCAATTTAAAGTATACCCTACCTATTCCTTAGCCATATTGTACCAGTGAAGCATGAAAAAATGTATTAAAGTGGATGGAAATAACACACAGTAAGGTCTGTGACTAGATTTGAAAAAAGGGGAAATTATTTTATGTAATAATATTTTTATATAATATTAATGTGTTATATACATGTGTAACCAAAAGTTTGCCAATACTGGATAGAATAGGGAAGTTAAAATCTATGTACTTTTTTCCAGGTGTGCCAGCTAGTAGGATATGGACACACACACACACACACACACACACACTGCACATTCTTTGGAACATCATCCCTATCACCATAACAAGAATTTTTAATACTTGTACTTACCTACCACTAGCGCTTCCATCTCTCCTGGCCCTGGGGACCCCCAGAGCTGATCTGTACTATACAAGGCTCCGTACAGTTTATATATAGATCTAACTGTTGAAAAAAAAACTTGATCACTAATGAATTATTATCACCCTCCTCTCTCGGGAGCAGTGGTCGAGAGTACACAAGACCTCATTAGGGAAGTGTGAATATCTTATTTTCCTGGTCATTTTTTGCACATATGCAGCTCAGCATTGGTTGCTTGAATACTCAGCACATCCCAGATACCCTTGCAGTTGCCCGGACTGAATAAACTTCTGCGCGCCTGCCTAAGTCTTCTCGGGCCGGCGACCCAAAATGGCTTAAGATAGCAAACAAGGAAGAGAAGGAGAAAGATGGTGATACTTGCGACGGAACAAGGATAATTTGGACCCTTAGTACATTTACTGTAAATTTTAAACCAGTGACACCAATTTTCTTTTTTGTGGAGATCTGTAAGGATGGCATTATTCCCACTAACCAGCAATGTAAGAGAATAATATACTGTGAGCTGTGGATATAGTAATTATAGCAGAGGATATCTAAGACCTAAGAGTTACTTCAAGGGTTGCCCCATCTTATACAAGAAAGAAGAGTTTATCTATACAATGCCCTTGTATTGTTTTCTGATGTGGCGTGGACCGGAAATGACACTGTGCAAATTTCATTAAAGAGTTTGTCTTCAAAATAATAATGAAATAAAAACACTGCAGCCAATAAGCACCGTCTCTCAACAAGAGCTTAAGCACTCCTTAAACTCTCTCTCTCGCTACCACTGTAGTCAATTAAGTGTCCCAGGGTAAACACAATTTCTGATCATTTGTGCCCTTTTATACTTTCATAACAGCGCCCTTTGGAGAAAAAGCACATTAAAAATGTTTTTATTCTGGGGCTGCAACCTCACTGCCAATGTGAATTCAGCCTAAGGCTTGCAAGCCTTCCTGGCTATGATATCTGCAAATTAGCTGCTGCAACTTTAGGAACATATCCGGTTATCCATTCACAAGCGTGTTGATAATTATGGTATTGTTTTACAACAGAATTTTTGCCAGCGGATCAAAACACTTCCTATGCCACTTACTTGCTTAAAGAAATAGTGTTCAGGACAATCTTTAAATAGCACCCCCAGGACACAGACCCAACACTGGAAATGTCATATTATATCCCATAATGGGTAGCCACTTTTAATTTAATCAAATCAAGAAAATGGAACAAAATCATTTATCTTAGGTTAATACACAACAACAATCTCCTCCACTTGTTAACAGGCAGTCAATGAGAGGCTTGTATCTGTAGGATTTTTTGTTACATGTTAAGTAGTAACAGGTATTCTTAAAGTGAACCTCCACTTATAGCAGTTTAATAGTTTACTAGAGTCTGGATTGCATAATCAAGATTTGTAGGAATTTATTACAACCATGACAAGGAAAATGGCATTGTCAGCTCTGCCGACATACCCCACAAGAAGTAAACTCCTGTGAAGTCTGGTGTATGGATAAGAGACAACAGAGTTGCTTCTGGAAGAAATATGGACAAATCTCTGGATTTGTACTGCTCTCTCTACTGGCTTAGAATAGTCGTACTGTATTCTCCTTCTAAGTTTATCTTTAGACCGGTAAAGTTTTTAAAACTAATATTCACAAATGTGATCAAACAGATTGTGGCAAGGTCAACCAGTTGTCAGGGCAGCAACTGTCCAAATGAGCTGACTTGTCATCTTGAATTGAAGAAAAAACAAGGCAAAAGTCATAAGGCAATTATACCAGAAGACTTTGGATTCCTGTATATACTGAAGAGTTTGGGTTTCATTAAATATAACCTACGGTATATAGGAAAATGAATACTATGATAAGTAGAATTTGTTCTAGTATAACCAACAAATGAAGGAGATTGCTGAAGTACATCAAATTTCTTCACATTCTTTTTAGAGTTTTGAAACCTCCAACCTTCCTAGCTTTGGACCAGAAGCTTATTTTAATGAGTGTGAAGTTTTTCGGTAAGCGGAGACACTGAACATTATGTTTGCCCATGATGGTTGTGCTGTAGCCCAAACTTTAGGAAGAAGTGTGGACGGATCACTGGAAGAAGTGTTCTGTGCAGGTGGGGTACTGCTCTCTCTACTGGCTTAGGTAAGCCAGTATTTCCTCCTCTTATGTTCAAGGACAATTATTATTATTATTAATATTATTTAAGTTTTCATCAAAAATAACCTATACAAAAAAATGAATACTAAGAAGGAGAGCTTTGGGGTGATTCGGTGAAGGAGATTCCAGAAAGTACAGCAAATGTACGTCAAACCTACAACTTTCCTAGCTTTGGGCTAGAACCTCCATCAAATAAGTGTGAAGTGTTTTTGGTCGGTGCAGACACTGTGTAACAACATGTTTACCCCGATTGCTGTGCTATGACCGAAAATAAGGGAATTAGCTAAAATCATCTGGATCATTTGCCAAGGGCAGCCCATCATGAGAAAAATAGCTGGGATGCCTCTGCACGAGTTTTAATTCACTACTATTTAAAGCTATAACCCTTGTTGGAACCCATGAAATGGTCCACAAAACAAAAGAACCTTTGTTTGCACAGGAATTTACTAAAGTACAATCATAATAAGTAGCCAATATTTGCAAGACCACAGCTCCTTATAGTAAACAAGAAAAAGTGTGAAAACACTTGGTTGTAAGGAAGTTATTTTGTAAATTAGGGCTGCTCCACAGCTGGAACACTCTTGTCCTGCTGCTGTGCTCGGCTGTATGCTCCTGTACCTTGATTGTTTGGCTCTGGACCTGTCCTCATGATGGGATTGCCCAACCATTAGGATTATCTATCAATCATTTGTTGGCAGGGAAAACAAGTTGCTTTAGGAAACTTCTGATTCCACCTATCCTATGAGCTTAATCCATAAAAAGTTCATAATCAGTTGACCTTTACCTCCGACGTTGGCACAACTCCTGATGAAAAGGTTTTTTTGAAATGCATTGAGGTGGCGCATAACGTGATATAAAAACAAAAAAACAAAAAAAAAAAAACAAAGATCGGTATGATGATAACCAGTTTTTTTTTTTTATCCTTTTTGACTTATGAAATGGCTGGATAATATACTATTTATATGCTTTTTAACAGTTCTAAATTTCTTGCGTATTTATATGTTAAAAAAAAAATTTGTGAGGTTATAGTGTTGACCTTGGAAAAGTTTTCGCATTTTCTTGTCAAAATACAAAAGTAACCATAATGCCTAACAAGTAATTTTATACACCAATTTCATACTTTATTTCATTACAAATATTTAATATATAACTTAGTGAGTTTATTACACAAAACTCAAGAGCAACCATTTCAAATGGTAATCAGATTGTTTGGTATGGGTTACTGCACTAGACAAACATTGCAAGGAATATAACCTATTTTTGGCTTTTATTTTATTTGAAATGGTGCGTTGATTTCAAAAGAAGTGAAGAAACTTGGGAACAAAATGTTTAGTTACCATCACACGTAAAAAGTTGTCATAAATTATAGAGAGAGAAAAAAAGAGAACAAGTGAGAAGATAAGCTACCCAGTTCATGGATCAGTTGATGAAAAAAGCACTGATAACTTTAGGATCAGATTAAAAATAAACTCCCAATGCATGAGCAGCTTTTCAAGTCAAAGTACCTAATTGCATGTTTTGCCACGCCTGGGTATAGATTTACACCGCACGACAAGTCAGTAGGTGAGACACATTACCTATAGGTAACTGAATATGCAAGGTAAAGGATGGGGTGCAACTGCCAGACTCTCAGCTGACTTCAAGGCAAGAAATTTGCCATTTGCAGGTTGTCAATATTATAGTTATAGATTAAGAGACAGCTCATCAATGGCTGAACAAACTGCCATACTGCACTGACACTAATCAATGACTACAGAATCTGGCATGTGAAGAGTTACAAGTGCATATGACAATGCTCTCCTCCCCCCACCTGACTGAGAGCATGTGTGTCTGTGTATGTATGAGCCTCTCCCCTCCCTTAAGGGCTTCCTGCCCGCCTCCTCTAAGCTCAGCTTTTAAAAGCAGCTACAGAAGAGACACAGCAACACACAAGGCTGCTTAAGTTCAGTTCACTTCCAGTGACAGGGGAAGTGTGCAGCTGTGGTAGTGTTCTATATAGAGCAGTGACAGGAAACTTTTTTTTTGTTTTGAGCAAACTGCAGAAAACTTTTTCTTGCCTCCTGTAGGTTCACCTACTGTGCAGTGCTGCATTCTGGGTAAGTTCAAACCTAAGTTTGCAGCACTGGATATTTTTAAATAGCATATTTTTTAGTGCAAGCAAAGCTGTGAAACCTTGGTAGCATTTAAACAGAGGTTAAGCTTGAGGCATTCTTTAGTCTGGAGTCCAGAGCAGGGTTCTAGGTCTAGACTTGATTCTTGATCTAAACTAGACGTGCATATTCCAGGACCACCATGCAACGTGAAGGATGCAGGATGAGTGGAGGGGTCCAGGAGCCTGCCACGACTGGAATGATCACTTTAGATGATCTGGACAACATGACAGATGACCTGGGTTCAGACTCTGCTTATAACAGTAATGGGAGCATTGAAGAAGAAACAGAACCCATGGAGGATGGCGAACAAGACCGACTACTGAACTACTGGCAAACTGTAGCCAGAGGCCATCAGGTGGACGTGCCAAATGGTAAGAACCACGGTGTTATGTTACTAGCAACTACTTCATTGTTTGCCTCTACGCAGTGGCATGAGCACACCAAAAATGCTATTATGAAGGCATCTCTGTTCTTCATGTAAAAACATTTACACATTTATTACATGTGGACTTAACCCACACCAAAAGCAGGCTAGAAATCAGCTACAGGATTCACATCCGAATGAATGTGGCCGAGAATAGGATGTGTTTACAACTTGCTTTTATGGCACATTTATGGTGTTGTGTATGCATGGCATTAAAACAGTATGCATGTATAAAACCATTTCTGTGTGATACTAAAGTATTAGTATAAAGTGATGTTGCTACTCATGTTGTATTCATGCAATTATGAGGATTACATTATGCTTTTAAAAAAAGTATCATACATCTTTTACATGGAACTAAATACACAAAACGTTTACCTGGCATAAGAGAATTCTAGGACAATTGCTTTTGAAGTCCACCTTAAAATGCTAGAGGCTTGTGACGCCCAGAGATGCAGCCAGAAAAGTCCAAAACTCCTGGTTTGAATACTTGTTTCAACAAAGCGACTAGTATTTTCAGGTTAATATTAATAAACAGAATGTATACAGCGCCAACATATTACGCAGTGCTGTACATTAATGGGGTTGCAAATGACAGACAGATACAGGACAGTGACACTTACCTGTCTTTTTCTGTCTCCTAAAACCCTCACTACTCGCCCACCAATCCATATCTCCCCTCCTATTGTATGCGTCTTCCCCACCTCTCCGAATGTAAGCTATTCGGGGCAAGGTCCTCTCTTCCTCCTCTGTCAACTGCCTGTATCTGCCTGTCATTTGCAACCCCTATTTAATGTACATCGCTGCGTAATATGTTGGCGCTATATTAATACTGTTTAATAATAAATAAGTAAAGGCAGGCGGAGGTAAAGAGTTGTCTGAGGTCCAATTATACAATGGTAAGTATTATTATTAAACAGGATTTATATAGCGCCAACATATTAGGCAGCGCTGTACATTAAATAGGGGTTGCAAAAGACTAATACAGACGGTGATACAGGAGGAGAGGACCCTACCCCGAAGAGCTTACAATCTAGAAGGTGGGGGAAGTAACACACTAGGAGGGGGGATACGTAGTGGTGGGAAGTAGTGACGATTTCAAAAAACAGAAGAAGACGGGTCTTTTAAATTAGCAGAAAGTAGAAGCAAATCAAATAGGATAAGGAAGACCATTCCTGACAGTCGGGGCAGCTCTAGAAAAGTCTTGGAGCCGTGCGTGTGATGAGGTTTTGAGTGAGGAAGTCAGTTGTAGGTCATTGGAGGAGCGAAGAGAGCGGCTAGGGGAGTGTTGTTTTAACAGGTCAGAAAAGTAAGTGGAACAAGAGCTGTGGAGGGATTTTCAGATGAGAAGTTATCTATGAATAAAAGGAAAAAGCATGCATTGGAAGACTTACGGTTTCAAAAAACCAAGATTCAGTCATGGAATTTACTGATTTTGCACATATCCTCTGGACAGGCACATTTTCTAAAGATGGCCATAACCTTGACAATACATGAATGACTATTGTAAACAATCAATACCACCTAGAGCAGCCTTTCGCCCCAACCCTTGCTATAATTTATATATACACAGTTTACAGTACATTATGTGGTGGTCAGTGGGAAAAATGTCTCTTAAATTGCTGGTGTTGGCCAGTGAGAGGAATGTCACCCTTCTAGATAGCCAAAAGATCAATAGTGTACGTTAAACTGACCCCGAGAGGCACAAATCACTCACTGCTCAAGGAACATCTAGCAACCATTAAAGGAACCCTGGCTGACCTAGTTTACCTGGTTGCCATCCTACAACTACTGACCAGCCCCATTCTTTGCCAGATCAATGCCAGTACGGTACTCCTCTCACTACATTATTGGTGGCCAGAGGGATGAGGAGTGGAATGGATGAGACAAAGAATGGGATATCCCAATCAATATATTGTTGGAAGATTGATTGTGGATGCACTATTTACATTTGATTCCTTGTTTATATTGAATGAAACTTTAACTCTAGAAATATCGACCACCGAATGGTTAGCTTTGGTGGCAAGCTGTTGTGGGAAGGTTGATGGGTTTTACCGGGAAAAGGAAGTTTAGCACTAGGTGGGGTTCTGGAGCTTTGCACAGAGATGTCACAGTTTTGAACAGGGTATATCCTTACAGGAGGGTTTAGATCAAACATGCCCACATAAATATGAAACATTGTATGTATGCAGAAGCAGGACAAAAAAGTCTAAAGCACTTGATAAACAGGAAAACATCAGACGCTATGAGATCGTTCCACTGTAAAATAGGATTTCATGAACATCTACTCACACTCACAGCTTCTTAAGCCTCTTAGGCAACATTCAGAGAAGAAGCTAAGCAGGGAAGGTTACTTGTGCTCTACAGCCACTGGTATACCTGAAAGTCTGAAATAATGGCCAATCACTAAATACATTATTTTTATATATTATATATATATACATATATATATATATATATATATATATACACACATACACACACACATACACACACACCTACTCTGTATATTGCATAAAATAAAGGATGCCTGGGTATAACACATAATTCAGTGAAGAGAACACAATCTACCAACTTGGAGGACCACCCATGTGCAAAATTTTTTTTTTTTTTTTTTGCTACTCCATCCCTAAATGTAAACTTTGAGAATGAATTGCTCCACAGTTCTTGGAGCTACAGATGTCAGTCCAAGTGTTCATTTACGGCAGGGGTCGGCAAACTTTTTTGGCCACTAGGCCATTTCAGGGGTGGGCGGGAGCACACTAGGCCAGACTGGGTCCCATCCTAATGGCTCCGCTCCCACTGGGGAACGCCCCCTGAAGGGAAATCCCTCTCCTCCGTATGCATTGCGGAACAAACTACCGGCTAGGCTGTATCTGGCCTAAAGGCCAGAGTTTGCCGACCCCTGCTTTACGGCTTGTTAATGTGTATCCAATCAAAAAATAAATAATGTAATACATTGCTGCCAACGAATGGTGGCGATTCCTGCACTAGTTTTCTTTTTTCTGCCTTTTTCTTTCAAGAAATAAGGACACTGAATCCCTCGCAAGAGCAACAGCTTGCTGTATTTGCTGAAAATATTCTTAGCCTAAAAAATAAAAAACTATTGCACTAAGTACATCTAACTTTAGGATTTAATATCCTATACTTGAATATCTATATCCTAACCGTAAATAATTATATAAACAGCCATACTTAGGTGTTGGGGCTGTCAAACGTTTAGGAGTCTATCCTTACAATTTTTCACATCTAATTTAAACAACTTTTACTTAAATCATACACATTATCCAGCTAAATCCAATTGGAAAAATAAGTGAAAACCTTTATGAACAAACCCCTTGTTATGCAGATGGACAGATGAAAGATCTCTGTGTTGATACCTAGTCAGTCTCATCCATATCTCTTCAGCTTGCCTGCCTTGAGCAAATTCATTTTAACAATTTTATGTAGTTGTATATTGCAGCACCAGAGATTCGCCACTTTCAGCCTTTTGAGAATCATTCTGACAAATCACTCGTAAGGTTCCAAAGCAAACTCGACAGCCCATCAATCCCTGAAACCCACAAGACTTCTAACTAGTGATTTACATCACAGCTTTTATTCTCTCCATGCTGAGTGCATGAACACGATGACAGCTAAATCACATGGAACATGGAAGATTAGTTGTGATTCTTTACACACAGTGACAAGAAACCTGGAAACCAAGGCCAGTTGTCACACCATTCTCTAGAGTACATTCTGCTGATATCTAGGAGTATCAGGGACAGTTAAAAGGAAATCACTGTGGTTGGCTTACACATACAAAACTGAAAGCAAGGATGGACTGGCATTGTTGACTTTTCTAGCTATTCCAACTGTTAAGCTGATCAAGTGGCTCCAGGACTTTGAGTTACCAAAATGGAACAATAAAGTGACCTGAGACTTCAGCGTTACAGTTAGCATTGAAGTAAAAAAAAGTCAACACTGGCAGGTTCCCTATTTTATTCTGCATAGCCTGACTATTCGTAGTGCATTGCTGATCTGCAAAACGAAGCCACTCTGGTTGAAGAGTTAAAGGTCTGCCTTTCCCATGGGTGGTAGGCAATGCTGTTGTTGCACAGTGGTCAACAAAAGGAACCACAGTGTTAGATAGCACCACCACCCATAGCTCTTCAAGGGAGCGTTTATTCCAAACATGGTGGCTCCTGGTGGCTTTGCATTAACTTGCACAATATGGATGTAACCTTTCTAAGGATCAATTTCACTTTAAGTTGTCCTTTCGTAAAGCCCACCACCTCCCTACCTAGAGTAATACTTCTTCTCTCTAATACAACAATATTCTCTCTGACATAGTCAGCCATACTCCAAGGAAGAGCTACAGGTAGTGCTGCAGGTCCAAACAAGTATGGCTTACCCATAGCAATGAATATGGTTGTGGTGCTATCAATGGGAACCAGATGGGACCCTAATGGAGCAAACATAGCTAGACTGGCTTAGAAAGTGTTATTCCAGGTAGGCTGTAACTATGTCAGATAGGTTGTCTTTTTGGATACCTACAGATATCAGATAACATTTCTAATGTCTAACCTTTTGAAAAACATGCACAAATGAATCAGCTATCTAGTAAAATTGAAAGGTCTGTGATTTTATCATATATGAGTTTTATTTACCATTGCAGCCTAAAAAATTGTTCTTCTGATAATGTAAATGTCCCTAACAACACAACAGCTAGCCTTCCAGAACCAATAGAAAAAAAAAACATCAGGGTTCTCCCCAGGCACTTTTAGCTGGGTGCACCACCCGGCACTTTTCAGCACCCACCGGCTGTTTTTGAGTGGTTACCAAAGAGTTTGGTCACAATACAGGGGCTGCCACCCACCTAAAATTTCTTTCCACCCGGCTTAAAAAAATTTCTGGGTTGAGCACTGAACATAAAATGATTTTCAACATCAACAAAACTCCAATGGCAGTGTCCTGAGATTTTCTTCTGAAGTCAACCATAATGTACACGTTGACCTATTTTTTGACTGCAAAAGATGCCCAGCAGGCATTTCATCTTAAAAAAGTTCTCCAATTTAAACTAAAAGTAGACTCCTGCCTCCTACATGTCCTGCAAGTAACCGCACAGCACTTAATATATTGAGGATTTACTGTTTTAGGTAGCTATGAACAGCAGTATGCTGGCGCCTCCTATCAACCATGATCTGCCTGCATTGTATAGAAACGCATAAATACCCAACCAAGAGATAACTTAAAGATATGTGGTGAATACAGGAAGAATTTTTTTTTTTAAAATCTCATTAGGAATAAACAAAAAGGATGGAAGACAAATTATAAGCAGATTAAACTTCAGCTTTACCTGTGCCTTACTCTAAAAAGTTTAGATTTCACACACTTTAAAACACATTGCTGAATATCAGTCACTTCTGTACATTAGAGCACTTATCCAACACAGCCTGTGAAAGAGAGCAGAATACAAAAATGCACTTGGGAAATGGCATTGAGTGCATTTGGTGACCTTGTTTGTTGATCCTTGAGCCGGTACTATGCAGACTCCACAAGTCCCAGACAGTGCTTTCCATGGCCGCTTGACGTGTAAGCCGCAACAATAAGAGGATTTATGGGAATTGCAGAAAATCTCCCAGTCCTACATTCACCAAACTATATTGTTGCATTTCATATAAAAAGGCAGCTCGCTGTTTTGAAAGGGGCCAGCTAATGCCTCTATAGAAACAAAGTGCACTCAACACCTCTGCCTGCATCGGTGTATCAGAGGTGCCAGGTAAATATTGGTGAGTAACACTCACATTAACTAAAAAAAAAAGCAAATAATGCCTATTTATAGCACTTATTCCCAAGAAACATTAACCTTGCCTGAGGAAAAAAAGCATTGTTAAAGTAGTTACATGCACTGTAAAAGGTAATTTTTGAGATGCCTATAGAGACCAGAAGGATATTTGTTTGAATGAATTAAAGACCTAGGTATACTAACATTTATTAAATTATACAACTGTGTCTCTTTTAAATGGATATAACCCCAATCACTTAAATCTAAATATGTACTTTAAAAATGTTATATTTATTTTAAAATAGTTCTGCTGCTTTTATTAAAATAACTATCCTGTATGTATATTGCAAGTAAAAAGGACCAAAGTGTTCTCCGCATTTATATCAATGTCTGTACAATGTTGAGTAAGAAAAGCCATGCACACCATATGCAATGTTTTCACAAAAAAATAGGAGTATGTCAATCTTACATAAGATTTAATCAGAAAGCAAGAAATAAAATTAAAGGAAAAAAAGTCTTAGGTGTTAGTCTTCAATATGCTCCTACACTGTAATAGGAGGGATTGTAGGGAGTTAGCAACACTTGGGGGTAAAACAGTGATCGGATTATATTAAAAAGTCACAAACCATTTATTAGGCTCTATTCATTCCGGTTTGAATAAAAAGGTCCGAACTCTGAAACTGAAAAATGTGTTGTATCTGTGGGTTACACTTGTATAAAGTCTGTAGGTACAAATGTAAAGTCTACCTAGAAGGACAGCTATGTGCTAAACAACCGGCTGGAGAATTAATATATTGCTTGAAAATGAAGAGCTGTGAAATTAATATTCATACCCAATTATCGCTTTTGAATAATTTATTTTAAAAATGTTGGGTGCCAATATGCAATTTAGTCCTTGCAAACTTTAAGTATAATATATGTATTCTGTAAGTAACAGCACAGATACAGCTGGATATCACAGTAGGTGAACAGTTGCATCTCTAAATAAGATTTAGGATTTGTGGCAACACATGCATTCCAGCCCAGTTTGAGATGCATTTAGGTTGTTCATTGTTTGGCAGGGGCATCTAAACCTGCAGTTAACCTCTCGCTTAATTGCATTTGAGCACCAAAAGCTGCATCAAGCCAATTTTGTATTCCTATTCGTTTGTATAGGGAGACAAGCATTTTTGATGCAAACAAATACTCCTGATCACGGGCTGTAACCAAACCTGCATAAAAAATTGGTTCTTAGTACCAAACAGCAATTTAGAGGGCAGACCTTAATCTCCGAATCCAGTCGGTCTATAGAACCACAATAGGCATAGCTTCTGTGTCAAGCTGGAAAAATCAGCTGGAAATATTATATGATGAGCTGTTTGAATGGTAACAAGTGCTGCTCCTTAAACCCTAGAGCAGGGGTGTCAAACTCAACTTACAAAAGGGGCCAAAATCTAAAACACAGGCTAAGTCGCGGACTGACCTTTTAATTAGGATACCTAGTCATAGTAAAAGTATAGATCTTTCCTCACCCAGAAACACTATATTACACAACATCCTTACACGACGTATTAATCATGTTCTGAAAATAAGAACACGCTTGTCTTTGTGAAGCATGAACATATATTCACTTTCCCATCTTTCATTAAATTGTCTTGCTTCCACATAAACTTTTCTCTTGTTGGAAATTTGGGGGGTGATTGCTTTTTTGTTCTTAGCAGCTTTTTCTGAGGTCGGTACCTGACCTATCCTGGTCTGTGCGAGGGGAATGGAGCCGTTGACTGTGCTGAGGTGGAGGATGGCGTCTCTAAGTCTGGAGACATTGCTCCCACTGGGATTCCATACCTGGAGCAGCACCAGCAGCATACTACTGGCAGCAGGATCAGGACTCAGAAAACCCAGGCCCAGTCGTGCCTAGTGCTGGGTTTTGGCAGAAGTGTGAAGACGCAACTAGGGTCCTTCTTCCTGCAGAGCGGTCAGGCACTTGTGTGGACCAGCGTGCTTCTACCTAGCTTTCTGTAACTTTCTGGGACTGGGTCCTCCTGCCTGCAAAATGTCAGGCAATTAGATGCAGTACAGTCACTGCGGGCCTATTGTGGCCCACGGGCCTTGTGTTTGCCCTGTGCCCTAGAGAAACACTACAAAGTTTGATCATGGCATTTGATGATTCAATTTTGGTGTATGCTTGCTAATGAAAAAATATATTAAAACTGGGATGAATATGAGCATTCAGAAATCTTTACCTTCCATTTCTTTGATCCTTACTGTAAAGGATGAATACATATTTAGAGCCATTATAATTACTGCACCCCTTCTCATGCTCAGTTTATATGTTATATCCTTCACTAACCTTAAATGTAATTTGATTTTGCTACCATGTTCACTACTACATGGACTTTGCTGAAAACTATGCTTCTCATGCATGCACAATTCAAACTGCACTGAGGCAAGAAAGATTTCCTATCTTTTGCAAACACTTGGCCAAAACACAGAATCACTTTGAAGCACATTTGGCCACTGTGTAGAACAAAGAGTACACGGCAAAATGCTTGCTTTAATGCATACCTCTACAAATACATATAGTTACTTTTCTTAAACCCTAACATTTGTCTGCCTAAAGATGAATTAAAAACCCTGTGTGAACTTAAAGCTGCGTACACACTTCCAATTTTTATCGTTCAAAATGAACGACGAACGATCGATTGGACAAAAATCGTTCGTAAAAAAAAGTAACCAACGACGCCGACGAACGAGGAAAGTCGTTGGAAATGAACATCCGGACCGGCGGATCGGATTGGACGACGATCGTTGACCATCGTTCGTGTGTACGATCGTTCATTGATCGTCCATGGTCTGAGCATGCAGGATGAACGAACGTTCCTGCGGTGCACGTAACTTCCTGTATCGTTCAAACGATCGCATCTATTGTGTGTACAATATCTACGAACGATCGTGTCGTTATCTGTATGTACAGGATCGGTGCTATACGATCGTTCGCAAATATCGTGCAGGATCGTTCGTCGTTCGTTTACCAACGATAATAATTGGAAGTGTGTACGTAGCTTTAAGTTACAAAGTCAGACCCTTCACAAGGCTGTAACAATGCCTTTCTAGAGTTGTCCTGCCTTGTTATGAACAGAAAGCATATATAATTTATAAGTGAAATCCTTTTAAAGAAAACTTGTATAAATTTCTTTAACAGTAGCAACGGTGTATTTTAAGTTTCTGAGTTAATTAGTATTCATGTCATATGTCAAATCTTTAGAGAAAGCTTAAACATTCATGCAGGTAGCCTAAAAACTTTTAGCTCCTCAGACACACCAGTATCCAAAACACCCTGCAGCCAGAAACAACAAAGGCCCGGATTATTCCAGGTAACAAAAGAGAAGCTTTAACGAAAGCCAGTAATTAATAGGATCTGAGCATGACACTGCGGTCGGATGGGTGTGTAATAAAAGAAATACTAAACATTACTTTCCAACTTAGCAGGGGCACAAGAGGTAGAACCATAAAGTATTTTTAGACAATTAAATGTCTGAAGCTGCAGAACAAGGCAGCAGGTTATTACAACAGACCGGTACCCCACCCAACTTATCAACTGCTTCCATCTTTAAATAAATAGTAAAACTGGTTCTCTTCCATCATTTATTATAAAGCTATTTTGCAAGAAGGCAATTTATACCAAGTCATTTCCCACAAACTTATGTCTTAAAATGATGCACCAACTATAATTCCACCAACATATTTTCATTCCTTGGACTTTAGCATTTTCTATCTACACAATTAGCACTGCATGCATTTACTTGGCTTACAAAACTTAGACCATCTGCAATATTTTGATAGTACATGATAACTAGTAACCCCTGGAATAAGCGGGTGCTGGAAGTGGTTAATTTTTGTGAATTAGATGAAACTCTTTTGATTATTAAGCTGCACTTAATGCCAGCATGACCTGAATATCTCAATGAGATTAGCAAGCTCCAGTCTTAGATGTTCCTGGCAGAGGCTGGAGGCAAAATAATTACTGTATGAGGTTTGCTAAATGTCAACAGTTTAAAGAAATAGAAAACAAACAGGAACAAAACAATGATCATTTGAACAAAAATAAATGTCAAGGGCTATAAGGCAAAAATTACATAACTGTTCTCTATGGTACAAACTAAGGATGTAGCCCTCAAGGTTTAAAGTGTAAACTCATTTTTTTTATTTCTGTCTGGATTTATATGTCTAAAAGTGGTACATTGTCTTTCATGAAAATGCTAAATGTCCGTGAAACTGGACTCTTGACTTTCCTTAAAGGGAACCATTTGGGATAAAGTGGAGACTGCCATTTCAACACATTTACAGAATGAAAGTTTTATACTTAATTTGAAAAAGACAAAAGGGGCAATCTGTTATACGATCCCCCCTTTTTATGTAAAGTCCCCACGGTATATACAAGGATGCAAAAGGTATTCACTAACGGTCTTTGTTCTCATTTCAGACATGGCAGAGCCCATTCAGCAGTTGACACGGAATGGCAGGACAGAAGAGCGGCAGAAGGTGCCATTCCTGCTCCTCAGTTGTAAAGAAAAGGTATAAAAATCTCAGCCAAACACGGCATCTGTAAAGGTTTTGCAGAAAATATACATTAATTTTCCTGTAAATAAAATGGGTCAAAATCTAAAAGTTTGTGTGAGAAGTCGGCCATATGTGTAAGAAGATGGAAGCGTCCTTTTTGTTCTCGGCTTTATACTGCTGATGGCAAGATATCATTGGTCCATCATTATGACGACTGGCAAAACATGTCACAGAGAGAAGTCTTTATCATCAGGAAGCAGTGAAATTTGTTTGTATTATGATTTGTTATGGTGCAGTAATGCTAGAAAAGCAGTAAAAAGGGGTGTTAGGTGGCCCGATAGGTGGTACAAAATCCTGTTTACCTCTCTGGCAGTCGAATTATGTCAGTATTTTTTATCCCAGAAGGGGTACATTGTTTTGCATGGAAATTTATTTTACATTGTAGGCCTATAATTCTTTGGCATAACCCACCGAAATATGTCCAATATTTATTAAACTTAATACATTTATTAATAAACTTAAAAAATAAATCTGTTAAAACAAGGGAGCATAAAAATACTGAAACTTGTAATATAACTGTACAATAGCATATATAATATATAAAATAATTCCTTTGTATTGGATTCAATACAAGCAGGAAGTCGGAGGACGCCAATAGGCAAGTGTTTTTTGTCTTTTTTTATGTTTTTAGCTACCCCGAGTGTGGCTCAGGGTTACCACTATCAGCAGGTTTTTTTTACCCCGAGACAAACCTGGGATTACCGCTCAGGGGATTAATCTAAATAGGGTATCAAAAGTTTTTTTTAATGCCAAATATCATTAATGATAACGAGGTAATCAATGGGCCTCAGCAAACATACCGACAGCCAGGGAAATAAACATCATTAAAGTTGGTTGATAGGACCTCATGAACACCCTGCGTTCCCTTTCATAATTTGTCTTTTCTTCTGAACAATTTCAGCAGTCTTTTAGATCCACATAGGATTTAATGTATGTATTCCTTCCATCTAACAAAACAGCAGGTGTGGCAACAAATCAACAGCCAGTTGTGTATTTAGTAACATTGGAGCTGTATTTCCTGAGCTGCGTGCGCGTGCAGCCAGCAAAGTGTTCTTAAAGCAGCTTTCGATTTGCTGTTTTAAACCCAAGTCTGCCAAAAACACCATGAAGTGGGAGTCACATGTTGTCCAATTCCTATGTACTCTTCCAATCTGTAATAATCAGATTTTCTGCTCACAGTCTAATCCTTTACTGACTGTTTGCTTTGTTTCTTCAAGTGCAGCCCAAAAATATTGTCCTGCTATAAAAAGATCCTTCAGATTTCCATTTAAAATAAAAAAAAAAATCCAAATTCTCTTTTTAATGTAATACTTATACTGTATATTGTATATAATATTGGAAACATATACAGCATTTTGCATTGCTGTATTTCCACTAATTGTTGGCAACTACGGCAAAAAAAGGAAGTTTAGTCAAAATGTACTATACTAAATTTTCCCTAAGAGCTCTTATTTTGAAGGAGCAATCCCTCTTTTGGACACAAAACTATTTTTGTTTAGTGGTGGAGGTTATTTATCCTGATCGACTAAATTTGCCAACCCTGAAAAAGGATATTAGTAAAAGCAAAATAAAGTATTGTATTAGATGATAAATCTCATACAGCAATACAAAAACGTTCTCGTCTAATCAACCACTATTATCTTGTGGTCATGAGAGACAGATTTAGGTTCAGGTCTAAAGGGGCACTATACAAAAGTCATCCAACATTGTATAGATCCATGCAGCCATATGTTGCCCTGGTATGCAGACATTTGTTCGTGTGGACTGGTGTACCCAACGCATTGCGCCCTTTAGGCTTCCTCAAGGGTAGCGGTGCATCAGCGAAATGTTACACAAGCAGTTAGTATAATCTAAGTTTGCAAGCATACATATGCAAAAACATTGAAGTGATATTGACATTTTGTAGAGATAACAGGGAGAGCAATAAAAAGTTTTGAGACATCAAACTAAATATTTTAACCTAAATACAGATTTCTATATAATATATTATTATTTGATATATCAAAGATATAGACTTATATACTTAGGTATAAGTCATAAAATTGAAAAGGTAAACAGCTATGTGAAAAAATGTATTTTACCTAAAGGCTTAAGTGAATAACACTAACATTTCTTTGGAACTTTACCAATACCTTCAAAGTAAGGAAGGGATCTCTAGTGGTAAGGAAGTCCTTGAGTTGGGGAGAAAGAAAAATGAGATGTTGCTTACCAAAAATTAATGATGGTCTTCTAAAATGAATATATATATATATATATATATATATATATATATATATATATATATATATATCAGACAAAGGTATATGGCTGTGATGTGATAAAAGGTTTTATGTCAGAAGCATAAATGATAAATAAAAGGGAATTTTGAATACTTTTAAAATATTATACACCGTATACCAACTCTTGTCCTCTGGCCCAGTCTAAGGTGGATAGAGGTAGGTCACTGAACCTAGTTGAAGTGGTCTTATTTCCCTGACACGTTTCGCCATTCTGGATTCCTCTGGGGGTAAGACTTATCACATAGAATGTGATAAGAAATAGACCATAAGCAAAAATATAGGTGGTGTGCCAGGTAGGATAACCATTTCACTTTGGGGTGAATGGGATCAATGTTTAGTGTAGAAGGTACATCTGTGGTGAAAACAAAGGCTCCATGTAAGGAGTAGTAAAGAGCCTGAAAGGCGGTGTGAGGACAGAATTCCCTTGTTTTAAACAAAAACATTGACTTTGTATTGTCAACATTAAATCGCACTTTATTTAGAAGAACTTTGTCTGCGGATCTGCAATAGCACATCATATACACAGGCCGATAACATCAGCTTGTGAGACTTTAAACCAACAGATCCGTAGCTAGAAAGGACATGAAGCACCTCAATCAAGACAGGATTTAGGAAGGAGGGGGGTACCAACTAACAATGACAGAGGCTGCATTTTGGGACTTCATATCATATTTGTTCAGAACCCCTTTTGTCTATATTCACCTTTGATCACATGACCAACATAGCAGCATCTTCATTGGCTGAGGTCTATCTTATCATTTCGGCATTCTCTAAGCCACAACCTGGGTGGAAAACGCTAGGCAGACAACGTGGTTTACATTGTTAGAATAAGTGTTTAACTCTGTTCAAAGTCTAATTGCTTTTTCTTCTTACTCTTAGTGTGGTGAAATATTGTATGAAAAAAGACAATATGGAAAAGCCAAATGGGCCTGTGTCAAGATGCAAGAAGAAAGATACGAACAAAGTATCTGTCTGGGGTTCATGAAGCTTATGAGATACATCTGTGAACAGAATTCAACAGGTAAGAGATATGTAATAATTACACAAATTTCCATCTATATCATGAAATAATTTTTATATTCTGTCAACTTGTCGATTATGGTTCTCCAGAACCAAATATAAACTGAAAAACTCAATATTTTTTCTTTTTATTGTGTGCGACTGCACAAGAAAAGGGGAAAAAAAAGAAACTAGATAGAAAACAACGAAAAACGAAATCCTGCATACATTTCATAACATAATAAACTTGAGCATAGTTACTCCAAAATAATAGCAGATCTGTACCAACCCAGCCTTCTCCAAGCATCCTGACTAACCAGTTGACAAAAACGAACATGGAAAAAATTAGACACGTTGCCTATGTAAATAAATTACCATTATTATATAAGCCCGTTAACGTTCATGAAGATATTGTGGGTTTCATATATTACATAACCTATTGTTTTAACACCATTTTTTCCAAGCACCGTCTATGAAAAACCTTAATAAGTGCATTTAAGAAAAGTGATAAATTACTTACTTTCTATTCAAAAACAGGCTCCTGCATGTGCCAGCTATAACCCAAAGTCATAGTCAAGGGACTTCCAAAGTCCAGGATCAGTCAAATCTTTTTATTGGCTGCATCTGTCATTCTCAGCAAAACATTTCCTCTAATTTTCACAAAGTGGTGATGTGTGGATAGTATTTGTGTTGGCATTTATTTTGCTTTATTTCAATTTTTATTTTTATTCTAGGCTCGTACTTGGGAATGTCCATTCCAATTCTTACAACCATACACAGAGATGAAACACACACTGGACTCTCGCGTTCCGTCACAGTGGCATATTATATCCCCTCCCATCTCCAAGCCGATCCACCTCAACCCACAGATGCAGAAATTGTCATAGAGGAGTGGCCACCCACTGTGGTCTTTACCAGGTAACTACAAAATATTTAATTTATGTTCTAAAACAGATGAGATTTTATTATAGCAGGGTATATATGATGAACAAGTACTATGATAGGATGAGGGGTTCGTTCAGTCCACAACTGGCAATCTGGATAATCCAGTATCTGCCAGAAGCTCCAATGTTAAGACTCACTTAAAATTTCCATCAGCCCGCCTGATTAAATCAGCAAAGATCATTGCAGCCCATGAGAATTCAGCTCTTCATTGACTAATGGCCTGAAGACGACAGTGATGTATATACATAAATATTATTTAATTAGCTTAACATGAACCTGTGGCCAAGCTACAATCATTTAAGGATTTAAGAACAAACAATTCTCTCCTCCACCAACCACACTTTCCTAGCACCTTCCCTGTAATGGGAAAGCTGCTGAATCACCAATTTGAGAGGGGGGAGAAAAGTGAACTGAGCAGCTGAGAGAATGACTGTGAAGGACAAACTAAAAGACTTCAGAGCTACTGCTGTGAACTTTGAGGATGAATTGCTTCCCAGTACCTGCAGCTACAGACAACAGTAAGGACTTGATTTAAAACATATTTACAGCTTTACGTTAAGAACATGGAAATACATGAAACATGAAAAGATCATAATTTCATATCCACATCCAAGGTTTTATCTACACTTTAACAAGTCTTCTACTGTTGATAAAGGCTAATATTGTTATTAAACAGTATTTGTATAGCGCCAACGTATTATGCAGCGCTGTACATTTATTAGGGGTTTCAAATGACAGACAGTGACACAGGAGGAGAGGAGGACCCTGCCCCAAAGGGCTTATAATCTAAAGCTACATACACAAAAATTGTCATTGGAAAGGATCCTTCACCGTTCTGCTCAATGCAGAGTGGAGGGGGAGAACAACTGAGCAGCACCCTGCTGCGCGCCCTCCCCCTTCACTTGCATTATGATCGTGGTCGTCCGTGGATCCGCCAGGACGGTTGTCAGATGATGGACGACCGGCACCGTACACATGCCAGATTCTCGTCCGATATCGGCCCTGAGCTAATTATCAGACGAGAACCATTGCAAGTGTGTTCGTAGCCTAAAATTGCCTGAATTAAAAATTAGTGCCAATTGTTAACATTAAGAGAAGCCCTAAAGTTTACCTGTCCTGTTTACCAGTCCTTGAGGAATGATAGAATCTTACTTTAGCTACCTACAAAAATCATGATTCCCATTAATTCTAATTATTTGATTAATAGTGGCATTTAAACTTGCAGAAAAAAAAATCTAACAATGTGTATTTATTTCTATACAAAAGAAAATTAATCCCTCTTAAAATTTGCACCGGCAAACCAATTCGACCATTTAAAACCATTTGTGCAGCTTAGTCTTGAATAACACATTTTAAATAACTTGTAACAGTTTTTAAATCATTTAGCCAGCGGTGGCTTAACCATCTGGAGAGAAAGATCTTGACATGATTAGAACATTTTCTTTCAAAAACCACTTCTCTTGGTCTTCAAGAGCCTTACTTTCATATTACAAGCAGTTATTACCTTTCAATAAGATGAGGGTCTAAGTGACCTGACAGGATGGGTTTCTATTCAGGCCTTGTGCAGAAGAACAAAACACTCCTAGCTTTAATAATGAAAAGCTAATATAAGCACATGGAGGGGTCCAGCTTGGGCTGACCAGCACTTCCACCCACCATATAGAGCAACATCTATCAAGTGGCGTTAATAAGAAGGACATGACTTTAACACAATAACTCTGGAGGGCATCTATCTGTACAGTTTACCAGTGTCCTATCCATAATAATATATAATAAAAGGGTTCGTTCCCTCCTGAATCTTATCAGAAATTGTTGGAACTGTTAATTTCCTGATAATAACAATACTTGGAAATCTAATTTTGCAGGCTTTATATGTCTAAAAAATACTAAGTGACTTTTTCAAAGCAAACATAACTGTATTTTTAAGTTCATTTTAAATAAAACTTTTTAGCACATCAGTGTTCTCCTCTGGTCTTTTTAGCTGGGTGCACCACCTGGCACTTTTCAGTAACCACCTGGCTGTTTTTGGACATCTTTACACCAGGAGACTTACAACTGTAATATTCTCCCCAGAAAAAAATTAAGCTGGGTGGGAAGAAGCTGTAGCTGGGTGGTGACCTCTGTATTGTGACCCAACTTTTCACTAACCACCCCAAAAACAGCCAGGTGGTTACTGAAAGTGCTAGGGGTGCACCAGGCTAAAGGGGTGATAAGAGGAAGAGGAACTGAGCAAACACTTTTCTGATCCAAAAAAACAGCAAACAAATAGATTTAGTTCTTATTAAACAAACCATGGGGTGCCAAATCCATTTGGTCACACAACTGGTATAAAGGATTTTTACTGGGTGTCTGGTAGAGAGACTGCAGACAAAAAATAGCAAATGATCAGCTGACTGCCTTGTGCAGACCATGGAATTTGGAATGAACATTTTGTTGATCCGATTACTTTTGTCTGGTACAGCAGTTAACAGAACAAACTCCCCATTCCATCTCAGTAGTTACAATAAAAAGTAAAATAACCCATTTTTGTGGAAACAAAGTTCTATTTAAACACAACACAAACAATTCTGTCAGACACCTATGGGGCTCAATGTAATTAAAATGTTTATTCAGATTACCTAATACAAAACAAATATTATTTTCCCTTCTCTTCACAGAGAATTTTCCGGAGTCACCAACGAAGAGTCTATTATGCGAGAAATTTCCTTGCTGGCAGAGCTTCTAGACTCCCCTGATCTGTGTTTGCAGGACACATTTATAGTGGCAGGATACACAAACCCTGCAGCCGCCAACAGGAGAAATGAGATTTGGTTCTTACAGAGGCTGTGAGCCCTGCAAAGGAAATGTATACCTCAGACTCCAGTGATGCCCCCCTAGTAAAAAAACAAATCCAGGGGAGGAGGAACAAGACTGGGGACCCCAATCACACAGGCTAGCATTGAAGGTTAAGACATCAAGCAGTAAACCCCATCCATCTTCAAACTTTGATTGTCATCAAATTACAGATTTTCTGTCCTGTATACCTGCAAAAACTCAGGTATTATTACTCCTACCATTTAAATAGACCTGGAGGCCGTTTCATGATGCTGATGCTACTTTATTTTTGTCTGCTACCACTAAGCTTTTCCTTACCATACTCTTATGGCTTTACTCTGGAAGAAGTGACCGCCTGCCCTCTGTTCACCAATTTAATATCTTTAGTTCTATTGAAAAACCTAAACCCCAGTCCCTCGTACCCACCCACCTTTGCTTTTAGTCCGGTGGATAGATATCACCTAATCTCCATTGGCAGGGGCCCAGAAACTGCTGCTCTGGGATCGGTTCATAGTCTGATAAGGTAAACTAAACAGAATAACTGATTTCAAAATACACTACCAAACCAGGTATTGATATTACTTAGCAAAGTATCTTTCCTGTCCCATTAAATTTGAATGGTAATCTGAAATATCAGAAGACGCAAATGAAAACATTTAGCCAAATTGATCCGAATTGGAAAGCAATGTCTGCAAATATTCAACTGTCAATTGCTTTAGATGGGCCACCAAGGTAACAATCTGAAGGTTTTTCAATGGGATAAAGACTTCAAAGCCCAGTACAGTCTACAAAAAACTTAACTGTAACAGTTACAATTATGCTTATATAAAAAAAAAAATATTAGAAAATAATTTTCATCAGAAATGCTTGTCATTAAAGTTCAGAAGGTTTAGCCATAAAGAAAGCTAAAGTTATATGCAGATCTTGACATTTGTTATTAAATTCAAGCTTGGCTCGATACATTCCTGCCACTCAAACCGTCCTATTTAATTAAAAAATTGAATTCAACAGGAAAAGCTAAGATTTGCATGCTGTCTATAGTTATCACAAGCTTTCATTGAAGGAAACCTATATGTGTATCAAAATGTCGGGTAAAACTTCTCAGGTTTGATACAGGTTTACTTTAATGGAGCAAGTGTACAGACTACTTACGTAAACTTATCTATTTACATATTTCTGGAGACACTTCTGGAATTTCTTACTCTAAATGGCCTGAATAATGTGCACTCACCTACAAATTAGTACACAAAACCAGCTCCATTAAGATGCGGTTTGTTTAGTTTGGTATGTAGGAACTCAGGTGGCGGGCACAGTGCTCGGACTTCAACTCTACTGAACTCTTTAGTATGGATTGGAAAGCAAATTGCAAGCCAGGTGTGATGTGTTGGTCAGGTGTCCCCAAACAATATAGCCAAAGGTGACACTATGTTATATAATAGCAATCTTGATAATGTTTAAAGGTAAGGGTCTGCTAAAAAGGTTACTAACTATTTTATATAAAGAAATCTATTTAAATATATATTTTAGACAGACAATTCATTAGGGCAAAAGGTTTTTTTTTGTTAGGAGCAGACCACAGCTAAAATAGAATCTGTAGGATTAAATCCAATCCTCGTCTGGACAAAAGGGTTAAAACAGGCTTAACCCAATATTAGCAGACTTAGCTTTTAAAAGTGTAAAATAAATTAACCAATGTCAGTCACTGTGGCTTCTCCTTGACCAACCCTAGACCCAATAAGGCAACCTTGGGTAAAACCACAAAACAACCTTGCATGTGACCTTTTTAATTAGTGTTGAAAGACAGATTAATGTGTTGTACATGATTAGCAAATTCTCTACTCAATTTTTCAGTAGGCAAATTATGGGACACAAAGTTTATTGGAACCATTATACCCATCTAAATCTTTGATAAATTGATCTAAGAATAAATACCAAAAACCAAGGCGAAAGGTTCGGAAATATATAGGTAAATGTAACAATATAAGGGTTATAATCCTCTTACTGATAACATGACCTCAATCCCAGCATAAAACACAGCATAATAACATTACTCCAAGGAGAAAAAAAAACACACACAGAAGACTTAACCATGAAAAACCATGTACCGTACTTTCTTTCAATTCTGCTTGTGCTCACCCCAATGAGCTGCAATGAAGACCACTTACTTCTGAAGACACATGCAATTATTTTGACTGCAGCCCTCTATACATAAAGAATACAATATAAATGGTGGCTTGATATAGATAAAAGTTTTTTAAGCCTTTTCAGATGTATTATACAAGTGGATGAGTTATAAAAAGACTGAACCTAGGCAATGATATTTAGCTAGTGACTTCTGCTAAAAAATACCACCTTTGAGCAAACCATAAACTACTAAAACGTTTTTATTCTCATGCAACTGAGCATTTATGCATTAAATGAAACAAATAGAGCAAAGGCCAATAATTGGTTTAGTCATTCTGTGCCGAGGATTAATTTATGTATAATATAACCCCAAAATTGACCTCTATCAGAAAAGTAATCTAAGCAACACGAAATTACTTAAATGACTTTGGACCAATGTTAAAGCTAAGTATTACAGCTTAAAGGGCAGCTACACTTTATATTGAGATATTTTATATATAGAGATTCATGACTGCCAGGGCCATTACACGCCAGAATTATGACACAGAAAGACATTACTTTTTAGGAAGGGCATTTCTGTTACATCCATCACCAAAAAAAGACACCAAAACACTAGGCATCAAGTATCTAATTATTTTGCATTTGAGGTCTATACTATTTGTATTTAACATTTTTCTATATATGTGCAGTTTCCATATAAAACATAAGTCATCCCTGCACTAGTTTCATGAATGAACAAAAGAAGCATCAGCGGACCTAAGACATCAGCCTGCGTTTCTCTGGCTATGAGGCCTGAGGGTAAATAACATGACCTTCTGCAAATAAATGCAATCTGTGATAGCAATATTCTGCTTCCTAAAAGTATAAGTGTATAAGTAAAGTATATGTGTTAGTGACCTAATGCAGATATCTACCCTTAATGCTGTATTTTGTGTGAAGGGTAATAGAGGCGAACTGCAAGTGAATCTGCAGTTATTATCAAGATACACTGCCACTTCTAGTAAACTTCTATCACTGTCCTCTTAGTAGTCTGGAACTAAAATGTACTGATGTGTACATGTGATAGAGCAAAATGCCAGCAGAATACTGAAAGCACCTGGGATTGCCCACACATACATCAGTGTTAGCATTCGTCTGGACCTTTACATTGTTAAAGGCAATTACAGACAAATTTAGTGTATGTCAGAACAAAGTTTTGACATGGAGAAGATCTGTTAAGTATATGCCCACAAGTACAGGGAAGGTTCAGCCGTGCTAATATTTGTTTTACTAAACTATTCAATCCCTCCTACTCTTCTCATCTGTACAATATATACACTAATAATTCTGTAGGTAAGAACTGTTTTTAGGTGGAGCTCTTCCCTTGCAATGGCCTTTACACTGAAAACAATATGCTATAAGCCACTGCCTGATTTTTAAGTTGTTAATAAAATCATATATATATATATATATATATATATATATATATATATATATATATATATACACATATACACACACATATATATTTATTTATATTTGTGCTACATATGTATATTTTAGTACCTGTGCTACAAATGAAATTTATATTTGAATACATTGTGGATATCACTTTATTCCAAAACTAATAATTGTTGTGTTTTAGCTAGAATCATTCTTTGTACTGTGTTGAATATGTTTCTTCAAACCAAATGATTTGTGATAAACACTTGTAATATTCCATAAATTGAATTTAAAGCCAATAGTTTGTTTCCTGTAGTGTTGTCTTAAAATTCTAATGATCTATATTGTGTGATTAGGATGTAGTCAATCCAGAGTTGGGTTTTCTTTTAATGGATAGACACCCTTCTGACAACAAAGGGCTTTGAGGGCACCTATGTTGAATACAGGAATGTATATCAAAAACCAATAGCATCACACCAAAGGTGTAAAAGGTTTAGGAGCACTTATTATTTTAGAAACCTAAAGGTAACAAATTCAGGTTTTTGCATTTCACGCAGTATTGATATGAAAAAAGTGTTGGCTTTGAACTGGTTATTAAAGGTAAATCGACTGGGGGATGGCTACTTCAATATCTTATTTCAAATACTTGCTTTAACAACACAATCAGCTGAAACAAGCAACAGTTTCTAACCCTTCCTCAATCTACCTATAAAAAATAACTACTCCTTCCTAGAGTTTTAGGTATGTCACAAAATATAATAAAGTAATCCACAGAATGTTTAAAGGCTAATATAGATTGTTCCCTTTTAACAATGTACTCAGACACCTATCAATAACATTTTCTATAATGAGATTTACCAGACACATAGTTTAATCTAGAGCACATTCATGACCAGGAGACAAACTGGCACAAATCCAGAATGTTGCCTATTTCCTCACTATGACAGTAGTGTGACTGCCAAGGTTTAGAGTTTGTGTATTGAACTTTTTGTACTAGGTGTCCATGTAACCTCAGGAACAACTGCTACATGTTTACTGCCAATTGGATACCATATATATGAATCTTAGATGAAATGTCAAAAAAATATATGCCACTACTGCTACTATTATTCTTCGCAGGGGTCTTCCTGGATAGATAGGTATTGTTTAAGTAATAAGAGAGCCTACCTATTTTCCAAAAAAAACAGATATGGAACCTGGAAAACTATCAGTTATATGACCAATATGCTACCTATCCAACAGGATAGGTACAAGTCTAACCACCTTACACAAAAGGAAGAAAGCATTGACCAGTTTTTATTACAGAAACTCCTGCAGACAGGTTTCATGCTAGAGTACTGCACAAATCCTAAAGAAATAAATAAATCATACAAATCTGAACACACATGAATATTGCACTTTGTCAATGTTTTTTAGCTATATTTGTTGGAGTTCAGCTTTACCTATTTCAGTTATTTTAGGTAATTCTACACTGACATGAACAAGTATGTTCTTTTAGCATATTTCAACAAGCAAACATAAGATCGGATTTCAAGCATTGCCCACAAATAATTGTGATATATTAGAACAAAAAAAATTGACATGGTGTATTTATTCGCATTTAAATAATGAAAATGTAGATTCCAAAAATAAAGAATTCCAAAAAAAAAAGAAGAAATGGGGGATTATGCACTCTCAATGCCCGGATTTGAATAAAATTGAAATTTATAACATTTTGCATGGAGAACTAGTCTAAAATTTCACCAAATTGATGCACAAGATGTTTGGGATAAAGAGCATTTAGGGCAGGTTATTACTTGCTTCAGGTTCGACCGATCCCACATGGCTTCTGGCGGCTGGTACCTTGCCAACTGATGGTTATTCAAGTGTCTGCATAATTGATAGCTGAACTGGTACCACTCACTACCACCCTCATTCATTCTCGTCTCCCCAGACGCAGCTACTCCCTGGTAGGAAAAAGTGGTAAATGCACGGCAACGTCATGGCCAGTGTAAACATAGCCTAAATGTTTGCTTCATCAAATATGTTGAAAGTGTCAACACAATTCTCAAAGGGTGCATTTACTTTTTCCTGTTACTCTACTTTAGTTAAGCTGTGACATCATTCACAAGACTCGGCATTTTCATATTAGTGCCTCACCACTATTGTTTTATAAAAAAAAAGGCTCACTCAAAATCCTGCTTGCTTGTTGCTGACTACATTTGCTGTGCGATCAGGAGAAGGAAACTTCCATCCAAGAATAAATTTTTATCAGTGAAGGAGTTTGCTGCAAATATGAAATGTCAGTTGTGCAGGCCCTACTTATTTCCTATGACCTTATTTAATCCGCACAAAGGCACTCCCTGCTATGCTCAATGAAATAGGGTCGTTAAAAAAACATACATGTCTTGCACGTACTTTTTTTTTTTTTTTTTTACACTTTGAACTATTAATATTAATATTTTTTAATTAAACTGCTTTCTCATAACATAGTGTCTTGTTCTCTGTAAATCAGGGAGTGTCTGAAGACAGTTCAACCCAGAGGCTACACAGCTTGAAGACCTCCTTTGGTCACGTAGCTGTTACAATTTTTAGGCAGCCAGGTTGCACAATATAATTCAAGAAAATCATGAAATGTTAAAAAACAAAACAAAAAAAGTCACAGGCAATAAATAATCTTCCCAGAGGGGAGAGAGATATAATCCCAGCGGTGGTTCCAACCCTTACCACACTAAATAAAGGTTACTATATTCCCTCATTTCTCAGTAAGGAATTAAATTTACTTTCTACTGGTTTTAAAATAATACCTAAATTAAAGCTAAACATAACAGTGAAGGAAATAGCAGCACGATTTATTTTTACACTTTGCAGAAAGCTTCATTGTAGGGCTTAGTGCTGACTAATAGTATTCACCAAACAAATCCTAAGGAGAGGCAACAGAGAAGTACCACTATGCTCCACAAAAAAGCAGTGGTCTCTCTGCAAAGGTGAGCCCCCCCATCCTCCCCACAATGGCATGGCATTACTGTGCATTAGATTATAGATGAAATATATATTTTAAAAACATTTTTCACTACTTCTGGCCCACACTTCCAAAAAAAACTATATTGCATTTTACAAATATGCTAGGCACTTCAATTCCATTTTCCATAAGCAGATTTCTTTTTTCCCTCTGAGCCGATATTAAAAATGCACAAAAACACCATACAAGCATGCATTAAAAATGCTGTATGTGTTACCTAAATCTCTAAAACTAGATGCAGTATGAAAGCCTAAGAGAACAAACTGATAAGGAACTGTAACAGGAAAGACAAATGTTAGAAAAAGAGTAACTAAGGTCCCTTCTTAACAGACTTTTGTTCAATTAAAGCAAGTTTTGCATTCCCATACAAGTCAATAGGAATGCAAGAATGCCTGGAGTACATTAAATACAGCCAGAGGGAGGTCAATTATTTCTGAATGATCTCAGAAGTACTTTAAGTTGATGCCATTCATGCAAGCCCTAAATACATTTATGTTAAAAAATAATAAACACTTTTACCTCGCAAGTCAAGTCTTGCTGTCAAGTTTTCTCCTGTAACGCACCAATCAAATTGTAAGAAGAAAGGACAGCACTTTAACCCAATTCTGGCTCTAATGATTTGCAGTGCTTACAGAAGGGAATACTACAAATCTTTAGCAGTCCTTTTTATTAAGAAAGATTACATTTAGGACTCTTGGGGTAAATGGGCCTGATTTATTAAAGCTCTTGAAGGCTGAAAAAGGATACACTTTCATCAATGAAGCTGGGTGATCCAGCAAACCTGGAATGGATTTCTTTAAAGTCATTTGCTAACAAATGTTTTCAATCCTGGACCAGATCCATTCCAGGTTTGCTGGATCACCCAAATTCACTAATAAAAGTGTATCCTCTCCAGTCTTGGAGAACTTCGATAAATCAGAAGCAATGTGTTTAACTGTTTAAATGAGCATAATAAGGGAGTTTCTCCGATTTATATTTCTTCTTGGAACTTTAACTAATACATGTCAGTGCAACACTTCGAGTGAATAGCAAAGTATAATATATTATTATAAAGTATAAATAATATAAAGTCTTAACAGAATTTTTCAACAAATCATAATAGTCAATTTTCAGATTATGGTAACAGCAGTCTGAAGTAAAAATTAGAAACTTCAAAAAGATCTAAACACATTAGATGTTAATAACCACAGTGCCCAAGTAACAATATACACCATGGGTGCGTGAATTTTTCTAGTTTAACCAGCAGATATTTATCCAAGCTTAAAATGAAATTAAAAGTCCTACTGCAGTTCTAGGTCAGTAACCATTCCAGCATTGTAACATTTAGACAGGAAAAGAAAACAGAATGTTTTCCCTCCAGTTCTGTTAAAAATTTGTTTCTTAAAGGGTTTTGTTTTATTTTTCTGTTGAGCTTTTTTTCAAGGAAAAAATAATAATTTGGTCTGGCTGCATTTGTCTGTTTTAACACATTTATTAACTTCAAAGGAATCTTCTGTGATAGGAGTTTTATTGTTGGTAAGATACCACACCAGGCAATTTACATCTTGGTATTTACAAGCCAAGATGAAACAAACACATAACAGTTTATAAAGTATTTTATATGTATTATACTTTATTCACATTTATCTTTTATGTACTTAGTCCATTCTTAATATAATGCATAATATATGATAGCCAGGATAATATTCATCTCACATTTATGTTGTCAAGTGAAGCAATCAATTCTTTAAGCAAGTGACCTTACCTTGCTCTGTCTTATCTTATCTCTTGTATTTAGACATAAACTATTAGGATTCTGGAATAATTACATTGTAATAAAAGTTACACACATTTGTGCCCCCAAACTGACCTATGATAATGGAAAGTTAACCAATGAAAGTTCACCTTTTGACTAAAGATCCCAACCTTTTGCTCCCTTATCTGTTACATAAGATCCCATGTGTGTGAAGTTGTAATAATATATGGTGCTGGAACATCATTCTGTCCCATGCAAAATCAAAGGCCAGACCTAATATAATAAATTATGTTTTTAAACGTCAGAAACATAAGTAGTTCAAGGTAATTTGACTCATTTTTTTCCATCATGCTTGCCAACTTGCTGATAGGACTTTTATATAGGCGTCTTCAAACACTATACATCTGTCCTTCCTAAACGTTTAAACTCTCAAAAAGGAAAAGTATTATGATTTTGTGATCTTAGATATTTGTTAATTGAATGTTGTCTGCTACCATACGTTCAAGACTCACCTTGCTTTTTGACTTCATCAATACCCTAAGAAGACTTACAGCTCATTTATATTATTTATTATTTTTCTATACACAATACACAGAATTTCAACCATATCTGTCTAACATTACAGTGATTTTTCAGAACATACCTGCAAATAGGATTTCTGCACAACTTCTAGCTC
This sequence comes from Pyxicephalus adspersus, assembly GCF_032062135.1. Lineage (NCBI taxonomy): Eukaryota > Metazoa > Chordata > Amphibia > Anura > Pyxicephalidae > Pyxicephalus > Pyxicephalus adspersus. Next base: position 35,868,525 of record NC_092869.1, read on the forward strand.
ATCTCCAAGTGGTACCACAAATTTCTCCAGCTGCCTTTCATGGGAGTAAGGTTGAATATCAGGGGAATCCTCCGACCTCAGTTCTATACGGCCAATAAGCAGGTTGGTTACCACTTGCTGTACAGACTGAACAAGAGACACTTTAATTAAAAGGTTGAAGAAAAGTTTTTATTTCGACTCCTCTCTAGCGGATATTTATGATGAATGCAAGCCAGCACAGAATACTCCCAATGCTAGTAATAAATTGGCATTGGATGATGTCTACTCATTGCTACCGATTAAACAGGATAATGCAATGACCGGGACATCAACCAGATATTCCAGCCAATAAGTCCTTCTGGAATTACGAAGTTACTATTTTTGCTATATAAGGACCAACTCTGGAAACGAGGATTACAACCAATGACAATGATTTTATAGAAGCCACTCTACAGGGAACATTCCTTTATGTCCTGCCGTGTAAAACGTTTGTCTCGCCAGGAAAGGTCTCGAATTTTAGTTTTTGTTTTCAGCCTATAATCATGTTGGGAGGATTTCCCCTTACTTCCTGTCCTAGTGACTAGTGCCAATGTGTCTGTAGCCTGTACAGAGAGAAGAAATTTGAGATGAGTCCACTAAAGGCTGAAAGAGGGGAGAAGATAGAAGGTAAAATAGCAGCAGTGACTGGTCTTTACTACGGAAGCTCCAACACAGAAGCAAAGTTTCCCACTAGGTCACTGCACCGATCTGGATGCTGAAATTTATGTAAGAATGCCTCTTGTATCTAGATCAGCGTTTCTCAACCCGGGTTCTGTGGAACCCTGGGCTTCCTTCAGAGGTTACTAAGGGTTCATTGAGGAATGAGCAATGTGTACTTTCCAGGTCAGTTTATTGGGCACCAATGATATTTTTAGATATTTGTAAGATGACATTCTTCCCACAGGTCAGCAATGTAAGAGGAATTCTCCCCACTGATCCTCACACTAATATACTGTGAGCTGTGGATACAGTAGATATAAAAGGGGTTTTCTGAGGACCGGAGATTTATTTCAAGGGTTCCCCAATGTTAATAAGGTCAAGAAAACCATTGATCAGCTGTATATTCAATTTACATGAAAAGAAAGCCAGTTGGATGGCATACCTTTGTATCACTGCCTGGAGTGGCACTAAGAGCCAAAATCCGAAACTGCCTGGTATAGTTGCACAGCTCTCGGACAACCTAAATAAAGAAAAGATAAAATGTAAACAATTTTAAAACAAGAAACATTTACTTTTAAAGAACTGAATGCTAAAATCTATTTTACTAAGGAGATGTCTGCATATCCGAAGTGGACACAGAAAGAAGAAAAGTGACAGAAACTTTGATTGCACAAGAAGGCAAAGCTGTGTTTTACAGAGAATTTTTTTTGTTTTCATTCACCCTTCACCTCCAAATGCAAATTAGCTATACAGTCAAAATAACAGTCTTGTGTTGACAGCATCCAAGTTTTAAACTTTCTAACAAACGCTGCGTGAGTGTCTGGTGCTATCTAGCACAGCAGTTGCCAACCTTTCGAACCTAAAAGACCACTAATTTCATAATTGTAAATCCTACGGACCAATATTATGATTTTTTTTTAAAACCGATAAATACATTTGTAAAATAATAATCTTCCTAATGGTGCCTGACGAGGACTGTGGAGGCTCCGATTCATTGATCAGCTCACAGTTAAGTAAAGTATTACTATTGTTACTATTATCATTAGTTACATTATCTTTGGTATTGCTAAAGAAATGCAAAATAATCATTTGCTTTTTCTCACTCATTATTGGTTTATTTCATTCGACTCCAAGACCAAACAAGAAATGATAAAGTCAAACTATTTGATGCCATTAAATATACCAGATGCTAAAAGACCATCTGGGAAATAAACAAATAAAATAAAACAATCGGATGAGAATTGGTATTCACAGAGCAGGGTGACTGTTTTAATGGTGGAAACAATACTGAACCATATGGCTCGGTAACCGTTGTCTCTTACAACTTAACACTACACTGACGTCACGCTGTGCCTCCCTTGTTTTTTCGCCCCTAGTACAGTTTGTGAATTTAGTGCAATATAAAGGTGAAAATTTTCATTCAGAATATAAGAATTTAGTATAAGATTTTTGTTTTATTATTAATTAAATAATGTCCAAATTTTTCTGTGGACCACCAGTTGGCGACTGCTGCTAACACTGGGGTGCTGCAGAGATGAGTATGAAGATAATTGTGCTTACACTTTATGAAGATAAATGATGCATTTAAAATATGCTTCTTATTAAGTTATATAGCACCAATAAATTACACAGTGCTCTATAGAGTCCATAATCATGTCACAATGTCCTTTGAGTGGAGCTCACAATCTAATGTCCCCAAAACATTTTTTTTGGGGGGGGAGAGCCATTTAACCTACAGTATATTTTTGTGATGTGATCAGGGGAAACACAGACAAACATGAAGAGAACAGAACTGTGAAAATCTCAGAAGTGCAAATCCCTGAGAGGTAAAACTGGTACCTTGTTAATTCATTTCATTGTACTGGTCATTTGTCTTAAGTTTAGAACCAGTCACGGATGTGTGACTCTCCACTCCAAAGGTATTACAATAGTGCTGCCTTGACCCTCAAGAACAGGTATGTGTCATTAATTAGTTGTGTTCCTCACCTATCTAAACCAACTGGGCAAAAGCAGGCAGATATTTCAGACACAATGGGCCTGATTTAATAAAGCTTTCCAAGACTGGAGAAAATAAACTCACAAAAGAACCTGAGGGATCCAGCAAATTTGGAAGAGAACATTTTTGCCAATGCCAAATTATTATTAAGGAATATGTTCCAGGTTTGCTGGATCACGCAGGTTTCTCAATCTTAGTGTACCTTCTTTAGACTTGGAGAGTTTTAATAAATCAGGCCCATTCTTACATGAATGGACATGGTTGGTATTCAAATATAAACTTCAGCCAAAAGCAGTCATCTGACTTACCTGACAATAGGCATGATTGCCCAGAGCCTTGTGGGCTTCATCTATGACAAGACACTTGACTTCAGAAGCAGGACAAGCACCTCGTGTAAGGTCATTCACCATGATCTGTGGGGTTAAGAAAAACACTCTGTGGTTGTGCCACATATCTTTACGGTTGTGAGCTTGAGTGTTACCTGAAAACATTAAAAGACAATTATGAGAGTAAGTTGATAGAAGAATCGTAACAATTTCAATGAAAACAAATCTAGAAAGCAGGGCTACAGATCAGTATCATGGTATATCATAGCATTATAATACTACTGCAGAGCCTGCGAAGGAAAAGAGATGTACATGTGAAGTTGAGATTCTCCTATTTTTTTCCTACAATACCATTTAATAAGTACAAATTCACTTGCTCATCTCCTTTCCATTCAAAGAAAAAAAAATCATCAGCAACAAGTAATATTAGTCATACAGTGAGAACTATGCAACATTGCAAGCCTAGAAAAAGGTAAATATTTATATGCAAAGCATTCGGCTAGGTTCAGACATGCCTCACAATCAAAAGATTTCACACAGCTTGGTTGCTTGCACCAGTGTTGGTTCTTGAAGACAGTCTGCAGATTTGAAAGTGGGCAGCAGTGAACGGTACTCACTGCCACCCCCATTCATTCTCTATGGGGCTGGCATGCAGTGCTTCCCCCAAGACAGCAATTCCCTGCCATGAGGAAGCAGTAAACTCTTTGCAACCTCAATGCCAGTCTGAACACAGCCTAAAACAGCAGTCGCCAACCGGTGGTCTGCAGTTCTGGCCGGTGCACCCCCCAGCAGGGTCAGGAGAAGGACCATGCTGGGGGGGGGGCACACCAGCTAGAGCCGCGGAACCATGTTTCTTGTATGGACCACAGGTTCAGGGCGGTGGGCAGGTTGTGTCTCTGGACAGAGTGGGCAGGTTCTGGCAATGACGTCACTCTGGGGGAAGTTTTTTCCCCTTTAAGTGACACGCGGCTCCCAGCGCATGCGCGATCCAGAGTTCATGAAATTATTGTCCATGACTTCCAAAAGGTTGTCGACCACCGGTCTAAAACATTAAAATAAAATAAACATAAGGCTGCCCATAGTAACATTTTGTAACTGTTGAACACAAAAAAGGAACACAATAGTTTGATTAAATTGTAATAGATTTCCTATTTGAAAGAAACTAATATTTATTGATTAATATTGTCAGAGTGGAGTCAGGGCAAGACATTGACAACTATCATTAATTTAATATAAATGAAAACGCGAGTTTAAAATCTTTAATTTTAATAAAGTTTAAAGAAATTTGCACCAAAACACTATAGTCTTCCTTTACAATAAACTAAAAGAACCTATTGGGTTCTTTTTTTCCTTTTCTGACTTTAACGCAGCAACCTCTAATGGTTTCCTATGGGGCCTGAGCCCAGTATTGACTCTAAATGACATCAAGATATCCATAATTACATTTTTACAAATGGTGCCCTTTATAATCAATACAATGGGCCAGACTTAATAAACCTCTCCAAGGCTTGAGAGGATACACTCATCAGTGAAGCCGGGTAATCCAGCAATCCTTGAAGTGATTTATTCCACTCTTGGACCAGATCCATTGCAGGTTTGCTGGATCACCCAGCTTCACTGATAAAAGTGTATCCTCTCCAGCCTTGGAGAACTTTAATAAATCAGTCCCCATGAAGGAGAGCAATTGGATGACTAAGGATCCAGGGTAAACAAAGCTGAGACACATATGTTATTGTTTCTCAACCTTTTTACCATGGGGGTACCCTTAAAATAGCTTTCAGGTCTTCAGGCAACCCCTTCTATAATTTCTATATTCACAGCTCACAGTACATTAGTGTGGTCCTCAGGGGGAAGAATATTGCCTTTATAGATCACTAAAAAGATCATTGGTGTCACCGAAACCGAGTCACAAACTGCTCATTGCTCAAGGAACCCCTAGCAACCTTTGGAGGAAGTCTGGTTGAAAAACACAGCTATTAATAATATTATTACACAGTATATATATAGCGCTGACGTTTTAGGCCTTTACAAAGTTCATAGTCATGCCACTAACTGTCCTTCAAACGCTCACCGTCTAATGTCCCTACCATATGTATCATATGTATTTATTACAGTCTAAGGTCATTTTTTTTGGGGGGAGCCAATTACCTTAACTGCATGTTTTTGGTATATGGGGGGGAAACCAGAAGAAACCCACGCAAACACAGGGAGAACCTGCAAACTCCATGCAAGTAATGTCCTGACCGAGATTTGAACCTGGTACCCAGCGCTGAAAAGGCTAGAGTGCTAACCACTGAGCCATCGTACTGATATATAGAATGAAAACTGATCTGTACACATACAAGTGATGAGACAGCAAGGGAGCTTGTACCAGTAGTTGGAATTGCCAGGAAGCTTAGCAAGTTCCCACATTCCAGCGGCGTCCGCGGTATCCTCCAGCAATGCCTGGCATCAGCTTCCCCTAGCGATGCTGGCCAGGCATCGCCAGACTAACAGTATCTGTGTCCCCGGCGTGTGAACACTGGGGACGCGAGGCCACTGAAAGCAGATGCTGGCTGGACATCTGCTCGCAAGTCTTCAGCTGGAGGGTCGGAAATTTAAAATACTAAGGGTTTTTAAATGCACAGCTTTTACATTTATAAATCCTCATTATTCATACCGCCAGGGAGGTTAATACTGAGTTGCTTCTCATCTGATCAGATATATCCTGGCCAGTAGATGCTTTACTCCAGCAATACTTTTATGGGCCAGCAGTTGGGTGGTTGACCCATCATCATAGTGAAATCACCTTTATGACATCAACCCCAACACAACTTTACCAAATGTACAAACAATTCTGGAAGACGGCCATTGTGAAGATACCTGTCATCTCCACCATGTGTTCCTGAGGGATGCCCATGACTCGGAAGCAGGCTTCTATCTGCTGTGCCACCAGTGGCTTGGTAGGAGCCATAAAGACAATCTTGCCTGATGGGTACCAGCGGTAAAAGTTGTACATGACCACAGCAGCGATGAAGGTTTTGCCTAGACCAGTGGGCAGGCACACCAGGGTGTTGTGCAGTAAAGCAGTGTGCGCCATAGTGAACTGGTATTCCCGAATGGCGTAGTTAGTGGGGTAGATCCATACGTTTCCAGCTGACAAGTCAAACCCAGGCAGGTTCTGGATGTCTGTGGCACAGGGAGTAGGGATGGCGGTGGGATCGGGGCGGGTGTCTCGCTCAGCATGGTGGGTGATAGTGGCATTAAATGTTTTCTCAGCTTCATACACGGCTACTAGCAGCACGTCGTCGTCGTCATCATCATCATCCTCAGCTTCATCCCGCTGGGGTGCTGGCTGCCATGCTGGGGATGCAGCACTATAAGGGCCCCTCTGGTTTGTCACATTCTTCCCTTTCTTGGCTTTTGCTTTTTTAGCCAAGGGTTCCACAGCTTTCCTGGGCTCAGGGGCCACACCAGACCCCCAGGCCTGAAACAGGGTCCTCTGCTTCCCGTTCATCCCCCGCCTCCATATGCAGCTGACTGCCACCAAAACACTATTAAAATCAGGCGCCCCTGCCACACGTCACAGCACAGGAAGTGACGTAAAAACCCAACCCTCAAGGACTTCTGCCATTTTTCGCAGACCATACGAAGACACCTAACTACCAGGCGGCCAATGTAACCCTTCAGCCGCCACCGACCGCATTACCACAATCGGCAAACCTCACTCCCCAACACTGAGGTTCTATGTCTGCCTCATCCAACATGGCGGTTCTGGGTGGATGGTCACGTGACGTCTACTTCCGTTCTTATGTCTATTGATAAAGTTTCAATTGGAGGTATTGAAAAAAAAAAGCACGTGTCATGGCTGCTGGGGAGCCGACCCGAGAGTGGAGCGATGAGCAACTTCGCAGCGAAGATCTACCGAAGAAGGATGTGATCGCCTTCTTGCAGCAACACGCCTCAGAATCGGTATTTACTGCCCAACGAGGGAGGCAGGGAGCGTGCTGGAGGTGATGGGCAGCCAGCACATGTCCCTAGGATTGATGGCTGCACCAGAGGTTTCCTGCCAGATGACATCAATGATGGCCCCTTATCACAACATAAATATATATATATTCCAATACATAGCCAATTACACAGTGTATTGTGTAACTCCAGCTGAAACTATTATTATTAAACAGGATTTATATAGCGCCAACATATTATGCAGCGCTGTACATTAAATAGGGGTTTTTAGTATTGAATAGAATACAGATAAGGTAAAGTGAAAGAAAAACCAAAGCTAACCCAAAACAATAAAATCACACTTACCTTACTTTCATCAAATTCTGTATTGTTGGAATGCCCTCGATCCTTCTGCAAACCGATCCCAGTAGGTCTCGGACAGCCAGCTACCATCTTCTGGCTTCTGCTCACATTAGGTTCCAGGAAAGTCCTTTATGACGCATGTCGGATCTTGGGTATGAGGAAAAGGAGCAGCCTATAGCCTCCTGGGGTATGTGATTTATGTTTCCCAGGAGGCTGCAGATTTCCTTTTCAGTCTTTACCGCCAAGGTGGTAAAGACGTAAGAGTAGAGGTCCTCACTAAAAATTAAAAAAACAAATTTTTATGTTATATAAAAGGGATAGCCACCCTTTATTGTTAAAAATGTGGTGATAAGTATGCTTTAATATAAAAGTGAGTGAGTTCTACTAGCATGTACAAGATAAAGGGACCTACCTGCTCATGCTGCCCTCTGCTACCAAATGTCAGCCTAATGAAGCTTTCCCACCACCATCCACCTTGGACGCATTTCTACTTGCTAAATGAGAAGTTCATTACAGTCATGGGTCAGTAGGAATGTTTAGAAGTGTGGCTAGATGGGCAGCATTGGGATCTCCACAAGAGAAATATACAGACCACAAGAAATCAATGCAGAAAGCCAATAACCACTGTAAAAAATGCAGAAATTGTGGTTTGCAAAAAACTCTAGCTGCATGACACATCACTCCTAAAAGACTGATAATCTATATTCCAGCTAATAATCAAATCCATCTGGATTTTATCCAATCAAAGAAACACTTCAAAGAAATGCCTGTCAACACTGTTTAATGTTCTCGGTACGTCCCCTGAGGAAGCCCACCAGCGAAATGTGTTGGGTACGAGACATTTTGCACCATTACTTGATCAGAGTTCTACTTTGTCTAGTCAATCAGTAAAATATCCCATGACTTTGATTGTTATGTTATATTACATTTGAAAGTTATTTCTTGTGATTATTTACCTACAATATAATCTTGATTTGCCACACGAAACCCTAGCTTTCTCCGTCTTTCTTTTTATTATCTGTATGTTATGTAGGGGAGTGGCTTTATTATATACTTATGTGAGATAGGATTAGCACCAACATCTATTTATGTGGTTTGCAAAAAAACATTTTAGCTAATATTGGGTTTTAAAAGACACTTTCCATATATCGATATATGATCACAGCAGGTGAGACATTTAAAATTTGTACAGGTGCCCCATGACTTTTCCAAACAAGTGACCACCAACAAGGACTTTTAGTCCATATTATGCTCCACTACCATCCACTTATGCTCCCCTACCATAGAACAAAACATGTTTGCAGCATCTGTACAGGGAAAGCTTGGAAAACCTAAAAAGAATGTTTTGAACAATTAATTTTGTGTTTCAGGAGATGTCTCTTGCCACAGGCTAATGGTTTGTTTGTTTCATTTCTAGTTCCTGGCAGAACACAAATTGCTCGGAAATATCAAAAATGTGGCAAAAACAGCCAAAAAGGATAATCTCATTGCAGCCTACAACAAACTGTTTGAAACAAAGGTTGGTTTGATGATAAAACTGGATTTATGACTGTAATTATAATGATCATCTGAAAATATTCACGTGGGATCTTGACATTTGGTTACATGTATCGTTGCTATCATAAATTAAAGGGAAACCACTTCTGGCCTGAACAGGGATTCTTTACCCAGGGTGTGATATAACAGGAGCATGATTTCTCACTGCAAACTTGGGGCATATACAGTATATTGTTGGACACCTGACCGTTACATTTGCAATATATGGGCAATTCCAAGTGGACACGTAACTATTTTACTTAAACTTTAAGCCCAATGTTGTTTTACACCTGTTTATTACTCCTACAGTATATTGCCAAATATTCGTGGAAACCTAACCATTACTCCTATACTTTATAGCCAACTGTTGGTGGACAACTGACCATTATGCCAACAATTTATTACCAACAGTATGTGAATACCCTTCTGCATAGATCGCTAAGACACTGTTTGGTGTGGAAGAACTTACTTAGCTTTTGCTGAGCCATGACCTTATTCTTAGTGAACACCTTTGGAGTGAGTTGGAAAACCTGTGCATTGGCACCCAACATCAGTACCTAAGCTTGTATATGCCAAATGGGCACAAAGACCCTCTAGGGAAAAAATTCCCAAAGAAAACCCCAAAATCTTGTCCAGTTTTAAAATGGTAGTTTTTTATTCTTTATGGATTACAACTTTGCACCATCATTATAGCCATTTCTCTACTTATTCAGTGAAAATAAGGACTGGGGCCTAAAATTTGCGTGCAGTGGTTATCTCCTTTTGTGTCTAGTGGTGCAAACCTTTCCAACTCCTGTGAAGAGCACAAAGGATTTCATAATATTTCATTCATCTTCCCCCAAGATCATGTCAAGATCTATTGAGAATTACCTGCAAGCATGCACCCCTTTCATGTACAGGTGGCACAAATTACATTGCAGCCTTTCTAAACTATATCCGTCTCTGCCTAAAACACATTCCATCTTCTTCCAGCGTTTCAAAGGAACAGACAGTGCTGACAGTGTGGCGAAAGCAGTGAAAGATCTTAAAGTCTCTGACGGAAAGCTGGCTGAAACCAAAACCGAGGAGGTTGTCGATGATGTAAGTTGGTTGGATCTGAACTAAACAAAAATCGTATCCGCTATACCTTTATAGTATTTCATATGCTGCAGTTTAGTTGCAACATATAAACAATATATTTTATATATTCACAATTTTAAAATGTTTTTTCAGGTATATTTTATTGCTTTTGGATAGTTTTTAAAGTTCAAATGTTTGTTCTTGTTTATTAGGGTCCTCCCAAATACACAAAGTCTATCCTGAAGAAAGGAGATAAGACCAACGTTCCAAAGAAAGGTGACACTGTGCATTGTTGGTACACTGGAACTTTGGAGGATGGAACAGTGTTTGACACTAATGTACCAACAAGTAAGAAGCACTCTATATGTTTTAAATGTAGTTCTACTCTCATGCATGTATTTCCTTTTTATGCATCTGTATGTGACCGGTTGTGTTTTAAGCCCAATTTAGGATGGGAGTAGAGACCAGGACTTCACCGTTCTACTCATTTTGTATTTCTGAGCTATAAACGTTCAGATCACAAATCCACTGAACAGATTTTACCTAAAATAATGTAACTTTACGTACATTACAGCACAGAAAGCAAACCCCCCCGGCAGTATTCCCATGTTTGGCTTGTGATAAAAAAAAAAATGTGCCAAAAGCGGTAACCCTGAGCTACACTTGGGGTAGCTTAAAAAAAAAAAAAACACACCTTGTCCCATCGTGTCTTATCTTTTTCTTTGGACCTTCACCCAGCAAGTGCAGTGATGTCGGTGTGAAATATATGTATATATTATACATGCTACTGTACAGTTTTCAGTATTTTATGCACCCTTGTTTTACTGGACATTGTTTTTTACTTAAACATACAGTTTATTAAATATTGGACATATTTTGGTGAGTTATGCCTAAGAATTATAGGCCTACAATGTAAATTAAACTTCCCTGAAACAATGTACTTGCTTTTTGCATAAAAAAGACAGAATCAGAATGCCTGGGGATGGGGTTAACCTAGCTACCAACTGGGAAAAAATGCAGGTAAAGCATTATATATACAGAACTGGAGAGTTGAATGACTATTAGGTATGAGTATTTATGTGCAGTTTTCTTACCCAGCCTTGCGTCATGCTTCCAAACTACTGATCACTTTTCTAAATGGAATATATAAATTGTCAACTTTCCTTAACTATATTACCTAGAATCCCACCTAATGCCAAGCTGTTTTTTGAAGTGGAACTGGTTGATATTGACTGAAAATAAACAGCTGTGACCTCTAACCACACCAGAATGTGACTAAAATGAAAGCTTTGTTTACATATCTGCTGCCAACTACAATGTAAATAAAATGGATAAATTGATCTTTTGAGTTGTTTTCTTATTTGAGCCCTATTCCAGAACATAACTTCATATATGCAATTGCAGACCAGTTAATTTAGCTTTTATATTTAGTTCTGGCCCTCCAACAGCAAACCTCAGGGACAATCAGATTGTGGATTGCTGACCAGGAACCATTGATGCAAATTTGGACCTGACCCTGGCATATGGAGATGCCTCAAAATCCACCCAGTTCCTGTGTTGTGATGCAGGGTATTGATA